>NC_089209.1:2659419-2732063 GCF_963930695.1 Labrus bergylta | reverse complement strand
AGAGAGAGAGAAAGAGACAGAGAGAGAGAGACAGAGAGAGAGAAAGAGAGAGACAGAGAGAGAGAAAGAGAGAGACAGAGAGAGAGAGAGAGCGGGAGAGAGAGTGAGTGAGAGCGAGAGAGAAAGCGGGAGCGGGAGAGAGAGAGCGAGTGAGAGAGAGAGTGAGTGAGAGGGAGAGAGAGAGAGTGAGTGAGAGAGAGAGAGAGAGAGTGAGCGGGAGAGAGAGAGAGAGCGAGAGAGAGAGAGAGAGTGAGCGAGAGAGCGATTGGGAGAGAGAGAGAGAGAGAGTGAGCGAGAGAGAGAGAGAGCGATTGGGAGAGAGAGAGAGCGATTGGGAGAGAGAGAGAGAGAGAGTGAGCGAGAGCGTTGGGGATGTCATGCAGGAAACGAGCCACAGGTCGGATTTGAACCCAGGTCGCCCGCTTGGAGGACGTGAGCCTCCGTACATGGGGCGCGACCTAACCGCTCGGCCATCCCCGCCCCCTCACCGCTATTATGAATTCTTAATGAGGAAACACGGGGAGGTAAGATTAAAATGTTAAAACTCAAGACGGGGAAATAAGAGAGTAATATTTAATCTATAAGAAGGAAATAAAGACGATGATGAAACACTGAAACAGAATCCAGAAAAATAAAAAAATAAGAAACTGACTGAGATATAAAATATGTTCATAAATATGTAAACTGCAGTTAAAAGTCTTGAGTTTCCTTTTACAAATATTGACATCGTGGGGGCCAAAAAATGAAATCTAAATAAACACTGACATGGCGCTCTGCCCTCAGGTAAAGCGTTCCTCACATAGAGGTCGTAGTGATAACCAGATGTTACTGTATGCTTTTAACCACCTGAAGCTTTATAAACCAACGCAAACGTCTTCAAATCTGCTCTCAGCCAATGACTGCAGAGACTTTAAAATCAGCCTGATGTGTGCTCTCTCTCTCTCTCTGATCGTGTAAGAGTGTCGTGCACCAATCGTGGTTACCTCAGGATGGATCGGAACCTTAACTGGAGATTTAATGTGCTGATAATGAACGACAATGCTTGTTTTTCTGCAGGGGCCTCTAACCTGTCATAGATGCAGATGCACACACACACACACACACTTCTCTTAACTGTTGTCTCCAGGTTTTTTTTTTTGTGCTCACCCGCCTCGGAGCACCTGCCTGTTTGGCCCCGTCGAGGCACATAACTGCCTGAATTACTGAATTAACGACTCGGTTCAGACAGAAAAAAAGGGGGGGGGGGGAAAAAAACAAAATTGGACTACATAGCGTTTCTTCAAATCCGTGCATAATTAATTCCCAAACACGCCACAGTCGGACCGAGCCAGATGTTCAATTATTCACACTTCCTTAATGATAATATCAACGTGTGGAGGAGAGAGCTTAGATCATAATCAAGCATGGCTGGTTAATGGTGATGTTAGCGGAGGAGGGGGAGGGGACAAACAAACATTTAAACACATTTTCCATTTTAAAATACTGTAATCCTCTCAGAAATCTGAATACTGAGTCACTCTGCAGAATCAGCATGCATTGTTTATCACCCTCTGCTGTAACATGATATCACCTTGTGTCTATGAAGCAGGTGTGATGGTTAAGATCCATTTATTTAACCGTGTAAAAACAGCAGAAGAGCCGCGGCACAGGGCGGGTTACACAATGATTGGTGCATTTCAAAAGCTGCTGACCTGAGTCGTATTAGAAACAGCATCAGCTTCCATTTCAATCCATAAACAAACCCTGATAAACATGAGGAAAGTTACCCCAGAGCGCGGAATCCGGACTGGTCCAGGTGAGCCTGCTGTCTGTTCGAGTTGAAGCCCAACTGGGGTCTCCACGGCCCCCTGTTCCCCCTCTCCCAGTCCCCTGGCTTCAGGACCTTATTGGGCATCCTGGGGAAAAAAGAAGGTAATTTGCATAATTCACAGAGACAATAGAAACCCCTCTAAGAAGTCTGATGCATCACAATCAAACACACTTTTTACAAAAACTCTGAAATTAAAAATTCACATATAAAATGTAATAATTTTGTTTCACTTCTCTGATTGACGGCTTTGCTCCCTCTCTCCTACACTTCACTCTCTAGCCGTTTCCACATCTGCACTCTAAAATATCATTTCAGGATACTCTCCTGACCGGGCTGTTCACACATGCTGATTATATCCTGCTGTGTTCTCACATCAGCTCACTCTCACTCTGACTTGCTGCGGGGAAAAGAAATAGGAGGAGGCCGGCAGGAAAAACTCTGGGTGACGTCTGAGAGAAAAATTTGGCTTTTTTTTTTTTTGCGTTCACACATGCAGCTCCTCCGGGAAATATCAGGAGTTTTCTTCAAGTGTGAAAGCCCAACATGGGATGCTCAAGTGTTTCACATCTTAAAGTCTAAAATTAGATCTTTTAGTGGAAAAGCTACGAAAAGGATTTAACTCGATACAAAGTTTAAAACGCTGGGAACCTTAATTCTTATGAACAGTACTTCAAAAACTAACTGGAGCACCAAATGTTCAATCCTCCCCGCTGAAGGTAGTCCAGGAATAAAGCTCTGTTTACTCTCTAACAGTCTGAAGCTGTTACAAAACTAACCTGACTGGAAACTTTCAAACTATGTCACTATATAGACATATATTCAATCTTAACATCTCCTATATGAACAAACTGGTTTGAATGGGAGAGCCTCAGATGAGGCCGTGAGGTCAGAAAATGTTGAGACGGATTGTTGATTTGATCGCTTTGTTGAAACATAAACACAAAGAATCACATGGCGAGTCTTTAATAATGACGAGTGTCAAAATGAATGGGGGGGGGGGGGGGGGGGGGGGGGGGTGACGTTATGAGAGAAGCATTCCTGACATAAATAAAAGTTGAAGAAAGAAAACAAGCCTCACTTGGCTCCGGGGAGGAGGACTGCCTTGAACACAAAGTCATCTGCAAACTGAGGATCCTTGAACCTCACTCTGCAAAAGAGAAAAGAGAAATCACTTTCAATTAAAAGCACAAAGCAGCTTCCATTAGCTCATGTGTTTTTTATTATTGAAAAGGGAAATGTATCTCCTCTTCAGCGGAGAGATTCTGAGTTTTTGGAGTTCCACGTGGAGTATTATTATCCTGTCATTAAGTGTTGTCATTTTCTTCTCCACCTGCCTGCTTCTACTTCACCCCGCCGCTCTGTTTCACAGGAATGTCTTTTCACCCTCGGAGAACGGCAGCACGCTCGTTTTCCTTCTCATGACAGGTGGGTGTACTGGTACACTGATACACACCGACACAACGATGGAGGACAAGCGGCTGAAAACGTCTGTGAGGAAGGATATCAGTGAATCACAGCGACCCTTTAATTTAAGCCCTCCTCTGTTATTCTGAGCTCCATATGAAGGTTTGTTGTGTTTATTTCTGAGATTACATTGTGCTCCAAATTGCAGGTTTGACTCATACAGAAGGCGGGGAGGGGGGTTAGGGTTAGAAGGAGGGGGGGGGGGGGGGGCACAAATAGCCTCAAACACATCCCCATGTAATACAACATCTACACTGCAAACTACAGCAGAAGAAATGGCCACCGTTCAACCAACAGCCGTCGTCTTTCCAGAAACTCAATTTTATCAAATTGTTGGTATATTTTCCCCTACGATTCATTTGGGATGACGAGACATCCTGCCACTCCAAAAGAAAAGCTTTAAACACCTGATTAATGAAATGTACAGATGTTAAATGCACTCATGTATTTCAGCAGAACAAGAAGGTCTGTTAAGCGCGTCCTGTTCAGCACATTCACATAGAACACTTCCAAAATGGCGGTAATGATTTGCAACTTGTGATTTGGTTGGCAGCCTTCACCCAGCATGTGAGACCCAGCGAAAAACAACTCCTGGGAAAACGTGTCGTTTGAGTCTCGCGATAAGAGGAATCCAAGAAAAACTCTAATTTCCACATAGTCTGTGTGCACGTTGTGATGTTGTTCGCTCCCACTCTACAGTCAACAGCACTCGCCGCAGAGTCTATTTTTGAACGATTTCTGTATTAAGACATAAATGTAGAAGACAAACGTTTCTTACCCGATGGCGCTGCACTGTGAAATGTCCCGCAGCATCGGGATGGGCGACGCCACAGCCCTGAAGGATAAACATAAAAAGAGGAGGAATAAATAAAGAGTTCTCATTCAGCAGGTTTGGAGTGAGGAGAGTTAAGATCATATGAAATGAGGTCAAAGTGTAAGAGAGTGAGAATAAAGCGGCTGTTTCCTTACTTATCTGGTAGAATAGGGTCGTCATCAAGATTTAATGTACCTTGGATTCCATGGCACAGCTCTGCAGGGATGTCAGTGCCCTGAAGGAGGGAGAGGTGGAGATAATGTATATGTGACACAACTCTACCTTAAAGAAGTCTTCTTCATGTCCTGGGTTTAAAACTTAACTGAAGTCAAATTAACATTAAAGGAGCAGTATGTAGCTCTGACACCTAGTGTTTAAAATGGGTACTGCAGTCTAAATTCTAAACATTGTAGAGCGCTGTGAGGGTGTTTACAAACTGCAACAAACTTTTCTACTGACATTTAAAGTTGTGTTAATCAAGACAAATTAATTCAGTAGATGAAACGCATTATCAATGACACGACACCTGCACAGATACACAAACACATCTGCAGCAGAAAATGCAGATCTTTAATTTTAACGTGAGAGTTTGATGCAGTGAACCACAGAAGAAGAAGAAGACTATTATTACAGACACGTGTTGACGCAGCAGCTGACTGTGTGCAGAGAGGGGGGAGCGTCTCAGCTGCATGATGCATCAAACCACAGCTAAGATAAACTGAAGATACACATCAACTCAAAGTGTACTGGGAAACTTTATTTACCTCATGAGATTCAGTGCGGTAGAGCTCGTGGATGAAGTCGAAGAGAGGGTGAGCCTTCCCGAGGAAGAACAGGTCGCTTCCCAGACTGTTCCTTTTTTCTGCAACAGAGAGAAGACAGCAGCTGTGATCACGGGTCAGACTGGAGATTACAACCTGATCACACACCACCAGCAACAAAGAGGCTGCGTCTGCTTTTCATATTTCAAATCTAAGGACTCGCAGACTTGTGTTGAGAGGTTCAACAGATCACCAGCTCAGATCGGTTTTAGGATCAACGATAAAAATAAAAAAGGAATTAATGACACTGCATTTTTACAGCTCTACAAATCAGGTTTTCAAAAAGGTGATCGCACATCCAAAACTATCTCGTTAAGTAGGACACAAAAGAAAAAAAAAACCTGCACAGTATTCTTGCTCGGCATCAGAAATTTGTCAGGAAAAAAAAAAACAAGATCACACCGTTTCGGTTCCTCTAAATCTGTCAAGTCAAAATGCTTCCTCATGATGTTCACTATACTCATCCCTACAACTCCAATAATAACAAAACTCAAGCGGTTAGATAAACATGACCTCTCTTTATGTTTACAAAACAGTTTTAGTGATCTGAGTTCAACACACTGTGACAATAAAAGCTGCAGCATTTCAGTTACGCTCCATGAGGGACATCAACATAACTAAAAAAGGATAAAGAAATCTTAGCTGTGATCTTCAGCTCGATGATCTCTGACGATGTTAAACACATAACATTCACACAGTTATTTAATCACATGTGTGTCTGTGTATATCTGTGTGTTGGCTTTAGCTACAGAGCGTGTTGCGCAAGTAGTTTAAGGACTATACCTTCAGTTTTTAGATCAAGCACAGCGCTCTGTATCTGAGTTTGTAGCTGCAGGCTTTAAGGGTACATACTATACATTTCTGGTTGTCCACGGTTACCACCAGCTGATATGTGCATGATAGATACACACGGTGAGGTGGAATGGGGAAACTTCAAGGCAGTGTTTGAAGAAAAGTCATCATGCATAATGAAATATCAACACGTTTTAGTGTGCAAGTCCGCAAAAACTCTTGAAAGAAATGTTCTAAAGGCTGCATTTAATTCTAATTCTTACAGTGGATCTAATAGGGATCACGTGTAGCTATGGCGTGGCGGCAGATTCCAGATAATGGATCCGCTACAACCCGTTTCACAACAAGTTCAAACTGACAATTCTAAATCTTAAAACTATGAACATTATAACTCATCACAGGAAGACACATCCCGCTCTAGACGGTATGGAAACATCAGCTGAGAGATGGATTGTGCATTACTCACTTTCCTCAGATGTGAGGTCGGGGTAGACGTCAGCCAGAGCCGCCCACAGCCGGCGTTCATCCACGAAGGGCAACAAGGCCACACCTTGAAAAAAAAAAAAAAAAACGTGTCAGTGGAGTTCTTGGAAAAGTGAGTTCATGAATTCAAGTTTCTGATGCAAAACTGCTGGAACATAACAGCTTAAATATATCCTCCTGCTTTTCACTGCAGGGTTATATTTTTGTCTCACCCTGCCAGGCGTATTTCTTGCCGTTGAGATCGATGGCAAAGTCATCGGGGTAGAAGTCGATGATGGAGGAATCCTGTGTGAAAAGAAGACGAAGGACATGAAGACGCCAAAGCTGAAGAAAATCAATTCAGACCAAGGTTGTCCGCTCTGGAAGGAGTCTGATTCTGTGGCAGACATTTCTTCTTGTTAACCAAAGTATTTTTTTTTGATCTCTCTGCACATGACACTTACCGGACTGCTCATGAGAACTCGCCACGTTTCAGGCAGGAAGTTACCGCTGGCTGCAGGAAACACTCCCATCAGCTGCTCCAGGGGCTTGAACTGGACACGACAAAGGCACAAACATTACAAAACAGGGTTCTCAACTGGTGGGTCAGGACCCAAAAGTGGGTCGCTGGGAGGTTTTCAGTGGGTTGCAGATGCTTTTACATGTTCTTTAAAATAAAAGTGCAGCATAGACATTTTTGCCACAAGGTTTGTTTCCCCCTGGCACTGCGTTATGACTAAACAAACCCTAATACATGTTCTCTTTCAAATTACAGCATAGACAAGCATGGTTCTCAACTGGTGGGTTGGAGGCCAAAAGTGGGTCCTAAAGTGTTTTTTAGTGGGTCACAGATGTGTGCCATGAAAAAAGAAACTTGTGGCAAAAAGTCTATGCTGCAGTTTCATTTTAAAGAACGTGTGTGTGTGTGTGTGTGTGTGTGTGTGTGTGTGTGTGTGTGTGTGTGTGTGTGTGTGTGTGTGTGTGTATGTGTCAGTAGGTGGCGGTGATGCACTTTAACGCTGGTGATCTCCTTTCAAACGACAAGAGAGGAAGACGAAGTACAAAGTGTGTTTTTAACAATCTGTCAGCTGGTAAACAAACCAAAACAATGAAATCTGTTTTTTCTGAGATCAAGCTGCAAAAGAGAAAACCAGAGAAGAAGAGAAACGAGTTGTAGGCGTGTGTTCTTACAGGTTTGGTGTCCTTCTCGAAGTCGGTGAACATCCCTTTGATGTCTTTGAAGTCAGAGGCAAACGGGGCGTAGTGAAACGGGAAGTACCACTTCCAGGAGGCACAGCCCTGCAGAGCGACACAGAAACAATCCCGGGATTTAAAAAAACACACACACACACACACACACACACACACACACACACACAGAACATCTGACACTGCTGCATGCATTAATCTTTTAACTAAGACTGCAACTCTGAAGTATCTGCATGAAAGACTGATCTGATCATCGATAATCAGAGTTAATCACATTACAGCTAAAGGCGTCACATCTTGAAAACAGGTTGTTCAAAAGAGAAAAGGGTAAAAAATCTGATAACGCAAATTTATAATTGGTGGTGGGCGTGTTCACCATCAATTTTCATGGTGATGGCAGTCATTGCATGGACCAGAATCACCTGGGTTCTGGTTTAAATGAAGGGGGGGGGGAGCCTAAGAACGAAAGCTATCTGTTGACCGCCTCACTACACTGAACTCCAATCACACGCTGATCTTAAGATCTGCTAACTGGTACCAGCTGTCAATATTTTTTTTAAAGAAACGGTGAAACATCTTGGATCAGGATGTGAATTATTCTGACAGCACGTCATGTGTTTAGTCCCTCACCATGACAACCTGCACGGGCCGATAAAGCCTCAATGACATCACATTATACAATTAGATTCCGGTCTTTAGGCGGTTAAAACATCCAGTTTGTGTCGTTTAAAATCTTTCAGCAGGAGTGGGTTAACTGGGATCTAAACGAGGCTGATTCATTCTGGGTGACTGGAACAAAATGGGTTCAAGCTTTTCAAGACGTCAGCTGATTCCTTTGTTTGAAACACGAGGAGGCTGACAGGAGAAACTCCGGGTAAAGTCCAAATAACAAAATTCGGCTGACTGCGTTCACACATGCACACGAGTTTTCTACAAGAGTGAAAGCTCTATAGGAGGAGAATTAAGAACTCAGAATCTCCATGTCAAAAGTGAATTTTGAAGATGCCTTTGAGCAGCCTAGACAGATTTCAAACTGTTGACCTTTATCAAATCTGGCACATTTTTTTGCACAGGTGTTTACACAGAAAGCACTTTTTTCCCCCTTCATGTTCAGACTGTATTTCATGGTCTAATCATGTTTCCCCTCTTCACTTCATTCTCACATTTTTTGTGCACCTTCACAGCAGGTCAAATTGCTCCTGATCCTGAAAAGACGATAGCTGCAGATCGTCACATTTCAGACGCTGGAGTCGGACACGTCTACAGGTAACGGCTGCGTGTTAGTCGTTGGGTTGGATTTGTTGTGCGTGGAACTCTTTCATCTCGAAGGTTATGCTTGGAGCAATTTATTGCCGAACAAGCAAAAAAATGAAACACGGTTAAGGAAGACCGGGAAATGAAAAGGAAATAAAACCTTTTCTTTGCCCTTTTTACCCAGAAGTTCCTCGTCGGTGTGAAGCTTAAAATCCAATCAGAGCAGACTAACGGAGCTCAGCTGACATTTAAAAGCTCGGGTAGAGCGTGTGTTTCAAACTAAAACCGATTCATTTTTCCCCTTCTCTCTCAAACTCTGATGTTGTTTTCAATCTAAATTGAAGGAAAAAAAACTCATCCAGTCCTCGGATGTATTGGACTGTACCCAAAAAGCTGAAGTATCTGATGATAAAAAAAATCCTCCCCTACACCTGCCGAGAGGCTTTCACATCTCTGAAACAGTTCCCTCCCTGAGCTCTGTGTTTCTCAAATGTTTATGTAGAAGCAGAAACGACAAGAAACAGAAATAAAAGAAAATCTAATCCTTCAGATCCAGCGTTTGGAGCACTTATCCTTCCTGAACAAACACGTCTCACACCAAAAGAACGACCTTCACTTCCCACAATCCACCTCTGAGAAAAACAAGGCCCTCTGATAAACCCTCGCATCTCGGCCAATCTCAGCACTCTATTATTAAACATGCTCATTCAGATGATAATATGGGACTTTACCATGATAAAAGCCGGAGGAGGCTCCCCGTCTTCACATTCAAATAATCGCACAAATCGTTTATGTTAATACCACGCCATGTTTCGCCCTCCGAGGGGGAGACTCGTGTGTGACTGCGGACGCCGGGTCAAAGATCGGGAACGCACACATAAAATTAAAAAACATCTAATTCACTGTCCTGATTTTGGAAACAAATCAACACGCAGAGGAAAGACATCTAATTTATCCCTCGTCGTTTAATTAGATTTTATCTGGAGGTTTTCGTCTGTCGACTTTAGTAGTTAAATAAAATAAAAACAGGTCTTTTATGTAATGCCTTTTCTTTCAAACAGGATTAGCATGAATTGTATTTACGCTTTAACGCTGTTTTAAGAGTTGAACTGAGGGAAAATCAGCGATTATTTTACTCAACATTTTCATTATTTCAAAATGAATCTGCTCGTCAGAAAGAAGTAGAAATATCTTTAATTTGGGGTCAATATGTTGAAATAAAAATGGTCGTCAGTCGTCTTTGTTTTTAAATATTCACACACAAAAAAGAAGCCCGTCCTTTCTCTGTGAGTCGGTAAGAAACTGAAGAGCTCGGAGTGATTTGTTTTCTCTTCTGTGTTTTGAATAAACCCAGCTCTGCGTTCCCTGATCACTCGGCGAGGTGTGCGTGATCATAACTCTGCAGCGGCGGCAAACAGAAGCGTGAATGTGTTGAAGCGGTGAGCAGACACGTCCCCCCCCGCACCCCCCAACTCCCTCCCCGCTCCATCCGCTGAAGAAGGCCCCGCTAATGAATTCTTCCAGAACAGCCCCCCGAGACGGGCTTTGGATTGGCGAGCGTGCAGAGTCAACACAGAGCGTGCATACACACGGCTCACAATCAGCCCTGACAAATCCCCGCCGGCTCTCCTGAAGAGGGCCCACAGCTGATTATTTCATTTCAAGATAAAGATCAATATTTCACTACAATAAAATGATTTAGTGTTTAATCACACGGCAAACAATGAGAGGAGATATCAGAGACGGCGGCGGGGAGGTTTATTTGACAGAGACACTCGACAGAGAGGACTTCTTGACTCCACACATAAAAAAGAAAAAAAATTAAACGCGTCTGTAAAAAGACTCGCTCCTTTGTGAACGAGCGGTTATCATGAAAAAGAAATCAAATGAATGAGGTTTGAAACTGTTTCTACAATCCCGCAGTAACATCTTAAATCTCTGAATACACATTTTTCTCTTCATCAAACCTGTTCAACATCCAGGACAGTTTTTAATTTCCATGAGAGGAGAAAGGTCAGGGAGACATTTTTTTAACAGTTTCTAAAGAGTCTGCGCTGTGAAAATTTTTACTACAGCTTTAGTAGTTTCATTTTCACAGTGAAAAAAGCTTTTTACCTCTAAAAAAACATTCAATCACTCCAGAGAACCGCATTATCTGAATCTCTTATAGGACTCTTCTGTGTTAAATATCAGAGACACCATACTGACAATGATCCTATTGGAGCTTTTGGTTCACATCGCTATAGAACACAATTCTATCACAAGTTTTTTCAGGTTTTAGTCGGGCTCGGGTCGGTTAGATGTGAGGTTTTAGTCTGACTTGGGCCAGGTAGATGTCAGGTTTTAGTCTGACTTGGGCCAGGTAGATGTCAGGTTTTAGTCCGGCTCCATCAATGTCAACACACAACTCTGATGTAAAGTCACATGATCTTTAACTTCAGATAATATTGTTGTGTAGAAAAGCCGTCAGTGTTACCTGGTAGTAGTAGCGCAGCACCCAGCAGAGACCCTCCACATACGACTTCACCACCTTCTTCCTGAACTCCTCGTCGGTCACACACACGTCAAACTTGGTCTTGTAGTATCTCTGCTTCCAGCCTTCCTCCCACAACCTGCACAACACACACGGTTATAAAACTTACTCATGGGAAACATTTTCAGCATGCAACTGGTTTCCCTGGAACGTAATGGAAAAAAACCTTCTAGGTTTCACTCGTGAGGCTGCTGTGGCTTTCACATTTTATTTCCCATTACTTTCTCTGTTTTTTGACCTTGAAAATTAACGTATTCTGCTGTTGAACATATTTGTAATGTAAATGTGCCTAAAGGAAACATTAGCTTATTAAAGCCACTGGTTTGGAGGATGCTGCTGCTGCTCGTGTTAATCTATAGGCCGAGAGAAAAACTGCATTAAGTTCCAGTCGGCTGCTGGAACAGTTTAATGGCTTTGACTTCTTGGTAGATTTGGGGCGTCGATGCCGTTCTGCTCAGATAATCAAGCCGGTCCAGCATCTGTGCGGTGGATCCTCGGAGCGGCCCGCGGGGAGCGCCGGCTCCTGAGAGGAAAGCCGCCATGAATACCAATTTAGCCCCGTGGATTTAGTAGCTCTGACAAGTGCGTCACAGAGGAATTTACTTGAATATTTCCTGCTTTCCATATTAATCACGTGCAGAAGGAGGTGGGAGCTACTTAACAGAGGGGTTAGAGTGTGTGTGTGTGTGTGTGTGTGTGTGTGTGTGTGTGTGTGTGTGTGTGTGTAGGGGAGGTGGTCGAGAGTTAAACAGCTTGTGTTGCAGCTCGCTGGCATTAATGAGTTTCTGGTTGTGTTTGTTAACGCTTTGTTCTCTGACTGAAGCCGGTCTGTAAAGATTTACCTTCAAAGCATTTAACTAAGCTACACGCTCAGTGTCAGGTGGACACTTTGATTTCATAAGTTAACCAGCGTCAACCGAAAATACCCCGTTAATGCTGAATTTATCTGACTGTAACATTTTCAAGACAAAAAAACACAGAAACAAGACGGAGTTCAAACGGATGCAAAAATACTAGATATCAAATGAACAATGTGAAACCAATATTTTGTCATAAAATAAATGTCAAAACAACAAAATTGTTATTCATGTTTAGCTTCATTTCCCTTGTTGTTGCTTTAAAAAGCTGCTGTGTTGACAGCAGAGTAGGTTGACAGCAGGGTAGTTTCACAGCGACTCCGCTATTTGTACATTAGGGCAGCCAATCAGAAGCTGTGTCTAAAAGGGCAATTTGGATGCTTTACTTTGATTGGTTTATGATGAGAGATAGTCCAGTTTGATGGTTTTGTTAGAGACTTAACAAAACCTAACCAACACCTAAATGTGTGTGTGGTAAACATTTACAGTTCAACAATTCATCCCTGCTGCTGTAGCCTTTACAATAACGTTATCACGTTGTGCTCAAATGGCATTGCAGCCAACTGCCACTAGACGGAGCTGCCGTCAGAGACTAGCTGCACCTCTGGGTTAACCTCTGGGCCTGCTCTTCCCGCTCTACTGCCAAGATGTAAACAAGCAGAGACAGCATGTATCAGGAGCAGTGCGGTTGGACGGTTTGACAGTGCAATCCACCAATAACTTAAACGTAAAAGAAGAACGTGAGACAGAAAACAAAAGGTCACAATGGAGGATGTCCAGCACAGGTCTGCACCTCTGAGGTCATCCATGGGGCGGAGCTACGCGCTAACATTAGTCGCAAAAAAGCTAGAAATTATATTTCATATTTAAACATGGCGTGTTTTGTGTTTGTCCTTGTGTTTGTCCTATTACCACTGTCGCACAGGAAGTGACGATTCTGACGACCAATTAACGGACGGCAGTGTGTCTAGCTCCAACTTTTAGGGTCGGATCGGTACACGTTGCAACTAGACCAACGAGTTGCAAAAAAGTAGGACGGTACGGGTCGGTTATTTTGGTACCATTCCCAACTTTTTACAGTGGAAACACCAATAAATGTGTAAATAAACACACAGAAATATGAACCTTGACCCTGACCTCCACGTTGACCCCTCCCCTCCCTTCCCACCCCAGCTTGTGCGAGTTTACCTGACGTTGTCTTCAGGCTCCGGCTCGCTGTCGCTGTCCTCCGCTTTCCTCTTCACCCCCCTGCTGTCTGAGCCGTCGCTGGGACCTGCAGACGACTGAGCGAGCAACAAACCAAGGACAGAAAAAAAAAAAAAGGGAAAAAGACCGATTAGAAAACAACAAAACTAGAAGAAAAAAAAAGGACATGTAGGAGATGTTTTTTTGACGCAGAATTGGAGCTTTAGAAGTCTGATTCCTTTTTTTATTCCATGGATTAAATTTGAGTTTTTCTGAGTGACACCTAAATGATGTTTTAAATACTACAATCATGCGAGCCTGCATTTATATTCATAGTTATGTTCTCTCTGCGCTGCCGTCTGTTTTCAGTGCTTGAAGAAAAATCACCACCTTACCTTAACCTTCCTTTTCCCAGAAGCCTTTGTGCTTCTTTTCATTCATGTGCTAATGTATGGCTGGCTATTGTTACTGCCGCTCAGTTTAAAGCTGAACACGGGCAGCAAAATTTAACAGTCAATCCGAGTAGAGGCAGTAAACCGAGCCCTGAGACATCGTCCACATTCACACAACTTTTAATATACATGACAAAAGACGAGACAATCGGAAACAATCTTCAGACGTTTCAAGGATTTTCTACGTCGCCTACTGCTCAAAGATTTCAGATCAAAGCTCGATAAACTGAAAAAAAAAAAAAAAAAACCTTTGTCAGGGGAAGTTGTGGATATCAATTTTTAATAATTCTACCTGCACAGGATGAGAGGCATTTGGAAAGTCAAATTTGGATCTCAGACCCAAGTTTTAAACGCTCCACTAAAGTTGTACATCAACACTAACCCCAGATTTCCACATACTCCAGCAGCGCCGCGTACTACACCACAACTACTGCAACTCGCTGAATTTTTGTGTTTTCCACGGCGAGCACCGCAGTCCGTCTCCGGAGAGAGCCAGGCAGCGCCACTACGCTCTGTTTCTAAAATACGCTGTGAGTCTTTTCCGACGGAGCTCGCTGTGAGCAAGCAGAATGCAACAACCCAGACAGGAAGTCGGAAAAATACACTCCAAGATCAATTTCAAAATAAAACAATGAATTGCCCCAGGATCGTATTTTCCATTATCTTACAGATTGCTTCTTTAAAAGGTAATTCTTAAAATGAATCTTTTATCATCACTTAATTCAAAATGTAACTGTTCTTTGTTTTTTTTTCATAATTATATGATGAAGGCGAGAATAAAACTGACACCAGTGTGTGATGATGAACTCACATTTCCTCCGTTCTTCATCATGGCCTTCATTGACTGAGCAGCGTCCTGCAGAGGAAGAAAAAAACATCATGATCGCACGACTTCAGAGACAAGACTTCGCTTATTTAAGATCTACAAAAACATGGTGAGAAAACAGATGCACAGCTCTAACTGCGGTTGTGTTCAGTGTTGACAGTGAGTTTACAACATCTCTTAAAAAGTGTTATAATGAATCTCCTCGTCTTGAGTTTACCTTGTTGGACTGCATCCTCATGTCGTAAGCCTGATGTCGAGCATTCTGGACGGCCTCGGGCCGGTCTCTCCTCCCCAGCGCCTGAGGGGCAAACTGGCCTGAGGTCAGGTAGGCGGGGCCTCGCTGCTCTGCCTGTGCCTGTCATAAACACAGAGGGGACACACTTTAAAACCATTACGCCTTTTTGTCCATCAACATCGTCAATCTTTTGTATCATCCATTACTTACTTTCATTCTCTTTTTCTTTTCTTTATTTCTCCTCTTAAAGCCTTCCTGAAAGAAGACAAATGTGGAGAATCATCAGGGTCAATCTGACACGTCGGAAACACAAATACGGTTCCTACAAAATAAAATATTTCTATACCTTCAGCAACAACCTGGTGGTCGACGCCCTTACATCATTAGACATTTGCCTTTAAAAAGCTGGCATGAACTCCGACTTGGAAACTCTGAGCAACGTCAGTAGTCTGCGTTAAAATCCAACGTGGCGGCTACGTGTCTCAACAGTCAAGTTTAAAGATATTTATTCAGCTCTAAGTCCTTTTTCATCACACCAAAAGCATCGTGTAAGTTCTCTCTGTGGACGTGTTTTCATGTCATTTTAGTGCAAAAACTATCCCGAAGTGTGTTGTTATCATCTGGCATTAGCTAACAAAACAAAGGTACTCCTGGAAGCGTCCATGTTTCTTATCTGCACCCGAGTTCTGAGGTATAACTGAAAGCGTCGACCAAATGACACGAGAGTTTGTTTTTGGTTTTTTTAACTCGTGGGCAGGTTTGTTATGAGGTAGCAGAACTAAAGTTGTAAAGCGTTTCAGCAGCAGTAAGAGGCGATTAAAACGAGGTCAGCCTCAGGCAGGAAAAGGCCGTTTTCCCATTGGTCAGATTAGATAACACGCCAACTGTCAATCACTCAGCAGCGGCCAATCAGGTAACAGTACCTGCAAAACTTTCTGGAATAACGTTAAGAAAAAATAAATAAAAAAAGAAGAAGAAAGGTGATGAACACGGACATCAGCCAATCAGACGACCTCACTAGAAAAACAAATAGGAAGTGGGAGGAGCTTCCAGGCCTCAAAGCGGAGGAGTTCAAACCCAACAAGGGACGTCTCTTTCTCCGAAGCTACTCGAGACATGGCTGTCCGCTCATTTATCGATCTTTGATGAGAATTGTAGGTGTATAAAAAAAAAAAAAAAAAAAAAAAAAAAAGGATGAATCCCAAACAGTTGGCCACTTAGACGGTTATAAATATAATGCAAGTCTTGGGGTGCTGGTGGCTCAGTGGTTAGTGCACCAAGCGGGCGTCCCAGGTTTGAATCCCACCTGTGGCTCCTTTCCCTCATGTCATTCCCCACTCTCTCATCTCTCCATTAAAAGGCACAAAAAGCCCAAAAATAAATCTTTAAAATAAATTTCTTCATAAATTACAGAAATCTTACGTCATCCTCTTTGCGTTTCTTGAAGATGTTGTCCTCGGCCACGCCCACAGCCTGCATGATCATCTCCACGCGCTCCAGGTCGACGAAGCCGTTCTCTGTCAGGTAGCCCTACAGGAAGAAAAAAAACACACATACCCTGGTTGTTATTGACGCACAGAACCAGACAGTCAGAAGGACTTCAAAGATTAAAGTTAGAAAAACACAAAGTCTGGATGATGCTCACTCCTGTTTTGTGCACGACGTCTTTGTAGATGTTGACGAGTCGATCGATCGCCCCCTCTCTGTGGGACACAACACAAGCGGAGAGTTACAAGTCACATCGACCTGACACCATCAGACACTTCATCAGGTAACCAACCAACATTCAGATCTCTGGTTTTCTTCTAATGAATAAAAAACACTAAAGACAAAGAAAAGAAGTCTGAGCTTCGCCCCCGGATTCATTAGGACCCGAGTTAAAGGTGAGAGTGAAGTGTTGGCAGGTTTACCATCACTGTGAAAGGGAGTATTCAGACTGTATGTGCACAAAGAGCAAAGAAAACACCTGCACGGCTTCAAGGAAAAACACTGTCCTGCAATTAACCCCGTCTTTGACAAGCTTAACGACGTCTGGATACTTTGTTTAGGGTCAAGGCTGAAATAATGGAGCAGGCAAGCCGCAGAACAAACACAGTAATTACTTAAAGTCTAAAAGATAGTTGAGATTTAAAAAAGACCAGGGCTTAAAGGACCAATCTGCAAGACATCGACTGAGGATATAATAAGGCAATTTTGATATTTAAATGAGACATTAAGGAAACATGCTATGTTGAAGTGCAGCAGCCAGTATGTCCTCCTCCTAACTTTAGATTCTGCTCCTGAATGCTCTGGATTTGTTTGGACCAGAGAAAGTAGGCGCTTTTAAGGCGACGCCCACACCACACAGCCGTTTTGGACGCCCCTCGGTTTGTCAGATATGAGAGCAGTTATCAGGTCAACAGGTGTTGCAGCGATGGAAGCGGTCAAGAGAAGTGGTTCAGATAGAAGTGATTGTACCCGACCTAAAAAGCCTCTGCATGTTTCTAATAAGCTCCACGAGCAGAAACGTGCTCAAACTAGGATCAATATTAGAGATGCTTTTGAAAAATGGAGAGAGGTTAGAACACAGAAAGGTTTACAGACCCATGCAGAGCTGGATAAACACTGAAGCTTCAGAGTCCACCACATGGTGACCTGTGTGAGCATCCACTCTAAAGAGGAGTGCACTGCAATGTTTAGAATCTGGACTGCAGTACCCATTTTAAACACTAGGTGCCAGAGCTACATATCGCGCCTTGAAAACTGCGAAGATCAAATCACAAATCAGCTTTCGGCAGACAGCTCTTTCCTGACCCTCACCTGATTTCCAAGGACGGCAGGTGGGGCAGGAAATCGTTTCCGACGAAGAAACACATGAAGACCCAGTCGTCCACGCTGCGCTCAAAGTCGAAGGGAAACGGCAGACTGGCCATGGTCAGCTCTTTTTCCAGGTACTGAGAACATGAAAGAGATGCAGATAATGTTTTACTCATCTACTTGTCACTTGTGATTCTAAAGGCTGGATTTGCCCCCCTTTTTTTTTAAATGTATTTCCAAAGCACATTAACATCTTACCTCCCGCAGCACACACAGCCTGATGAAGATGAACTCCTGTTCAGACGTCGGCACTGAGCCTGCAAACTCATCATGCTGAAAACAAGAAGACAACACCAATTCTTAAACATGGCAGATTTATAAAGGGTAAAACTTTAAAGGGGACATATGAGGAAAAATCCACTTGTACAGTGTTTTTGAACATATATCTGGTAACCTGAGAGTCTACTGACCCACAACATGTGAAATAAACCCATCCAGTCCTTTGTTTGTGGTCTGCATAAGTCTTACAACACAGAGAAAAATGCTCCGTTTCTAATGTGCTCTCCTTGTGAGGTCACAGTGGGATTCAGGTAAAAAATAAAACTCTCCTCCCCTGGTATCTCCACCCATGGAGTGGGTGTAACTAATAAAAAAAAAAAAAAAAAAAAGGTTGTGCCCACCAGAAACAGAGAAAGCTCACCTCTCCCTGTTTCTCTCTGGGCGTCCCCTGGCAGTCTTTGATCTCGTGACCTATCTGTCCGCAGAGGGCACAGGGGCGGGGCTTGTTGGGTTTGAACTCCTCTCTGATGATGGTGAAGTTTGGCTCGTGGGTAGCCAGACCGAGCATGATCAGGTCAGCTGTTAAGAGAAAGGATGTCATTTATAAAGAGGAAAGTGGATAAAGTGAGAGATTGCTGAAACTTTACATTTATTTCTCTTCAATCCAATTTCTGAAGAGAAGGTTTACCGTCGGCTCCGCACAGGCAGTGGTGTGTGTTGGGGTCGTGGTTGGGTTGAGCTGCGAAAGTGAAGCAGAAACACAAGTCAAGGAAAAGTGTTTGTGTCTCTACAGGAGGGTCAGATAGTATTTATCCCAGTTTGTTAACCTCTGAGACACAGGTCAGAGTGTCTGCTGTTATTTAACCGGCTGACATTAAAGTGAGAAGAGTGTTTTTGTGTACTCAGTACGATTATGATTTTTAAAACCTCAGAGGAGTTTTAATCATACAGCGTTATGCAGCTTTACCTCTCTGTCTCCTGATGTAGTCCATGATCTTATGTTCACCTTCACCTGGAACACTCGCATCAGACAAGATGACCTGGATACAAAGTGAAACTGCAGGTCAGCGACTATAAACACTCAGTACACTCAGTTTACTGACAATCAGGCTGCAGCATGTTAACGGCCAAGAGCTTAAAGGAAGAATGATCGACATGTTCCACATCAATAAATCCTAAAGTGTGTCCTGTGTAAATGTGTCTCTGAGTCCTGACTGTCTACAATGAGGGAGAAGCTCGAGTCCCGCTGGCTGTGTTGTTGTCAGAGCCGTGTTTACATGGACGGGACGGCCGGCTCCTCCCCTTGTGTATAAAAGCTGTTTTAGTCAAGAACTAGAGAGAAGAAGAAGAACATACTCACTGATTATTTGGATGTTAGTAAGAGTTTTTAGATCACGCTCATTCTGTGTCAGTTTACATGAAATGTGAAGCTACGAGCTAACTAAAGAGCGCTAACATTAGCATGCTAACACAACAATGTGAAGCTACGAGCTAACTAAAGAGCACTAACATTAGCATGCTAACACAACAATGTGAAGCTACGAGCTAACTAAAGAGCGCTAACATTAGCATGCTAACACAACAATGCAGGACACAGGGGATTGCAGCTTGAGGACAATTTTATCTGCTGCTAATGCTAAACTCCTTCGTGCTAATGCGCGTGGAGAGGGGTTGGAGGTGTGTCTGTGGGGGAGGGCGGAGGCTTCAGTATGGAGGAGGCGTGGCCTAACAGCAGTTTGTTTTGGTTTCATGCTGGAGCTCAAGGGCGACATCTACTGGATCAAGAAGTCACACATTCATCCTTTAAAGCATTTTGACTCTTTTATCAACTGATGTGGTTTGTATAAATATATAGGACGTACTGTGACGTTCTTCCATCCTGGATCGTTGCTGAGTCTGTCTGCGACGTAGTACCGTAAACACTGTGCCAGGTTGTCCATGAACTCTGTTCCCTGCAGAAGTAAAACATCAAAACATGTTATTCTGGTGTTACAAACAGTGTCCTGGTTTATTCTCATTTAATTTCAAACCTTTATTTAAGCCTCGAGAATCATTGAGGTTTCACTTATTTACATTGATTTCAATATAAAGAAAGGAGCACAGATAAAAACAACAAATAAAGGAGGATAAGTACAAAAAGGTGTGCACTTTGGTGGAGTGGTTTGAGAATCATTAATTTGTCCCAGAGAAACAGGAATGTCAGTCCAACAAGTGTGTGCTGTGAATGATTCCACATGTATGGAGCAAAGAAGCTAAAGTGCAGATTTTCTTTAAGTTCAGAGTGAAGCTGCAGGACTTGAAGCGTTAGACCGTCAGTGGAGTGAGTTTGGTCCAGTGGTTCAGATCAGCAGAGATGTTATACAAGATGTCCAATAAAGGATTTAAAGATTAAGAAGATAAATGTGGTAATCACGCCTCTGTGCCAGAGAACATTTATCATGATAATTATCCATGACATTTTTATATTGTGATAACATTTGGAGTCAAATTGCCCGGCCCTACGCAAGACCACCACTAAAACAAACAGATTACATCAAACGTTACCACAAGTGAAAAGCAGAGTGCTTAATCGTCTGGGTTATCATTTGAATCGAGTACTTTTATGGCTTGGGTAGTTTTGCCTTCTGTAGCTGTTGCCCTACTTACTGGAGTGATGCAGTTGCTGTCAAAGCGCTCTTTGATCTCCTCAGGTGGAAGATAACCTCCTGTGGATGAAAACAAAACAATGAAAGGTTACGCTGAGCTTGATGGGTAATGACTACAGAACAGATGAGCAAAGGAATAACTCCATCAAACCCACCTCTCTGGATGATCTCCTCCCGTATGCGGCCCTTCTCCTCCTGCAGCTCAACTCCTTCTTTGGAGGCACGGAAACGCCGAGAGCGCTGCTGGTTCATTTTGGCGCGAGGAGCCTGGTCGGATTAGACAGAGCGAAGGAGTTAATTCTACTGAGCAGCTGGGTGATTGTTTCTGCTCTCATCCAAACTTTCCTCTGGCTGCTGTTCCTATGTTAAGACAAAATACTCACCACGCCATCGATGGCCATGTAGAGGACTCTCCTGGGCCGTACGATATTGAACAGACGGTCGATGTACTCAAAAATGGCGACCATCATCTCATCTTCATTTTTGGGGGCGGCTCTGGAAAAAGCAGAGTTCAGAACGTGAGTTAACAAGAATATATCAGCTTGATCTGGTTTTATTTATTACTTATTCTTCCTTGTTTTTGAAAACAACAGAAAATATTTCATTTGTAGAAGTCAATCCAGCACACCGACTCTCAAATCTTCATTTCTTCATTAGCAGCTCCGGCTACGTTTTGCTGCTACAATCAAACATTCAGCTTTGATCACAGAAGGAAAATACCTCACTTGTTTTAATCAACCTGTCCGCCTCTGTACTCTCAAGGGCAGACATGTTTCAATATCAAATCATCTTTTTTTGATTAAAACGCTTACAGAGGCCGCAAAGTATTTTTTTAAAACAGTGGAACATTTCTTTGAGCCTATGGGCGACATTTTCATTTACGCGCTTTTCTGCACTTTAGTCAAAAACCTGCACACGTCCGATCAAAGATAGAAAAGAGATCAAAGCAAGATGACGTCATGGTGACCTTCAATTATTCAATCGGGTACAGATAGGATTCGTAAGAATTAGAGATGCATCAGTATCAGCTGATATCGTCCCTGCTGACAGACATCAGCAAATAAAGTGTCATACACTGACGTCAGTAGTCGATGTTTACTTGTTGTCCCAAATCAATTGAATGCTGACATCTAGTACACCTCTCGACTGATTCAGAGAAGAGGCTTTTACTGGACAGATGATGAAGTCACCTGTTGAAAGAACCGACTTGTTTTCATTGTCAAGATGAGAGAAAAGTTGGCATTGTGGGAGTCTGACACCTCAAGAAGTCATGAAACCAACATCCACATCAGAATCAGCTAAATTGCTATTTCATACATCTGTATCTGCCCTGATTCTCACAATTGGTGCATCTCAATCAAGGGTGAAAAGGTGTGTATGTTGCTTTCCTGGTAAAAACAAAAGGGCTGTCAGCATAAAGCAAAGTTTTTTTAATGTCTATACAAGTCAAGTATAAAGTGTAGGTTCCTTACTTGTCTTCTGGATGAGTACAAGGATGAATGATCCCATTCATATCCAAGTACAAATTGTCAAATTCCACCTCATTCGGGTTGGGCTTGGTCGTATCAACGGGGATGCGGACTCCGTTGCATTCTTTCCCCTGAGAAGATGAAGGAAAAATACATATCAGTATGAAGAAAGGCTTCCCACTGAAGTGTCATTATACAACCAGGCGCTAAAGATAATGGGTGACATCACTGCCTCACATTGAGAAGATACAACCTACTTAGTTTCAAAGCAGTTTCTTAATTCAACAATCTGGCCCCCGACGCTCTCTCCTGATTGGCTGACAGGGTGAATGTACACTAACATACAACATCGTAGCTCTACGCTTGGACAATCAAGCTTTCTCCATGTAAGGCTGTAAACTCTTCAACACGTTAACCCAACTTAAATCAAGTTTTGTGGTTTTGTGTCCTTTGTCTTGAATTATGTGCAGCCAGCACAAAGTTCAGATACTTTACTTTAGATTTATTTAATTATGAATTTGCAGAGTTCATGTAGCCTTACACACAATACCATCATCAAAAACTTAACACTATTAAATTAATATAAATGCTAATATAATTGTAAAATATAATATAAATTAATATAATTATAAATTAATATAATATAATAATTAAATATTATATATAATAATAATTTATATAATATATAAATTATTAAATCATAATTAATTATTTAACATAATATTAAATAATTATATTAGCAATAGCTTTAAACCAGCATGTTTACTGTTTGGTGTGTATGTTAAACTGCGTAGTTCCTTAAATACAAAATATTTAAATATTGTTTTTGGAGAGATGGTCTTTAGAAACAGATTATAAAAAAGACAAATGTTTAAAGACAATGTGCCAAATCTAAAGAAGTTTATTAATAAGAGTGATCAAAGTAAACAAGGTGGGAAAACATTTAAATCCTGGATTCATTTACAAAAAACAAAAACGTTTCTAAACAGTGGGTAAATATTTATATTCTCGACTGTTAAATGATTAAAGTTTAATTTAGAAATAAAATAATAATTTCAGTTTGAGGAGAAACAACAGCGCGCGCGCAGCTTTGTTTACAATCACACGAGGAGCTTCACAAACTGTCTCCGTTTCCGGTTAGTTAGCCTGCTAATGTCTGCCAACGGAAACATACTAACACATTTAAAAGAAGCCGTTGACACAGACGTGGTTTAATCGAGATGTATTTAGAAAGCTTTCACGCGTGAAACCTTCCCGCTCACTGTCCACAGACTCGGCTGCTAAGCTAACATGCTAACACTCACCTTCTCCTCCACACAGTGAACAATGATCGACGCGTATTTACGGCTCAGCCAGCGGAAAAACGCCGGGACTCCCATCGCCGATAAAAGACTCTTCTTACGGTAGATTGTAAAAAAATATGTGAACTCGTACGAAACAGTTAAAACAGCTCAATTAAAACAAGAGAGTTGATGCGAATGAGTCCAGCAATGTTGGCTACATGCTGTTGACCATCAGGACATTGTGTATTGTTTCCGGTTCATATCGGCTTTTTTCCGGAGACTTCCGAGTAGCCAACAGCGCGCACAGCGGCCATACGTGGTACTGCAGGCGTTTTCACAAGCCTGCGGTTCTCAACCATTTTACATGTAATTCTTACACAGTTAGAATGTTTAGGTGTTTGTTGCCATCTGCACAGGTACAGGACAGTACAGGTACGTTGGAATTCTTGTGCGTTTCTCCCTGAGTCAGCATCCACAAAAAAGTTAAAATTATATATAAAATAGAATATCATTATAAGAAAAAAAAGAGTAGAAAAGTACAAGAAAAAAGTAAAAGTAAAAATAAATAAGTTATAATAACAGCTAAGTGATTTAAAATAAACTGTACAGAAGCTATACACTGTATTAAAGCAAAGCTATAATACAAATAAATAACAAAGGGGAACACTGTACAATGAAATGAAAATATAAATATGTTTTCTTGTCTCTAACTTTCTACATCTCTTATTGCACCTGAGGTTATTGCACACATTATTCATATACACACTCACATTATATAATTGCACTGTTTTTTGTTTTTAAGGTTAATGTTGCACACTTGTATTGCACTGTGAGGTGGTCAACTGTTCATTTAGTCTGTGATGTGTGGGGTGAAGTACTTCCTTCCCATCTTAATGTCCTGTGCTACAAGTTGTGATTGATTTATGTACATTTACTTGTAGCCTACATTATTTAAGTACATTATTTATGTACATTATTTAAGTATACTATTTATGTACATTTTTTCTCACTGTATGATTTGTTTGATTGTTTTTAATTGTGAAGCAATTTGTGACTTGAGTGTTTTCAAAAGTGCTATACAAATAAAGTCTTACTTACTTACTTATAATATAATAATAATAATAATAATAACTTTATTTATAAAACACAGGTTTACAAAGTGCTTTGACGAACAGCAAAAACAAGAACAAACTAAACCAAACACAGAAGAACATAAACAACAACAAGAACAAACTAAAGCAAACACAGAAGAACATAAGCAACAACAAGAACAAACTAAACCAAACACAGAAGAACAGAAACAACAACAAGAACATAACAAATGTAAAATACTAAAAATAATTAAATACAATTCAACAGAAAAGAACCCAAAGTGCACGATACCCAACAGACATATAGAACCAGACCATCACAAGAACCATCATAAGAACCATCATAATAACCATCACAAGAACCATCATAAGAACCATCATAAGAACCATCACAAGAACCATCACAAGAACCATCATAAGAACCATCATAAGAACCATCACAAGAACCATCACAAGAACCATCACAAGAACCATCACAATAACCATCATAAGAACCATCACAATAACCATCACAAGAACCATCACAAGAACCATCACAATAACCATCACAAGAACCATCACAAGAACCATCACAATAACCATCACAAGAACCATCACAAGAACCATCATAAGAACCATCACAAGAACCATCACAAGAACCATCATAAGAACCATCATAAGAACCATCACAAGAACCCAGGCAACACAAGAACCATCACAAGAACCATCATAAGAACCATCACAAGAACCATCATAAGAACCATCACAAGAACCCAGGCAACACAAGAACCATCACAAGAACCATCACAAGAACCATCATAAGAACCATCATAAAAACCATCACAAGAACCATCACAAGAACCATCATAAGAACCATCACAAGAACCATCATAAGAACCATCATAAGAACCATCACAAGAACCATCACAAGAACCATCACAATAACCATCATAAGAACCATCATAAGAACCATCACAATAACCATCACAAGAACCATCACAAGAACCATCACAAGAACCATCATAAGAACCATCACAAGAACCATCACAAGAACCATCATAAGAACCATCACAAGAACCCAGGCAACACAAGAACCATCACAAGAACCATCACAAGAACCATCATAAGAACCATCATAAAAACCATCACAAGAACCATCACAAGAACCATCATAAGAACCATCACAAGAACCATCACAAGAACCATCATAAGAACCATCACAAGAACCATCATAAGAACCATCATAAGAACCATCACAAGAACCATCACAAGAACCATCATAAGAACCATCACAAGAACCCAGGCAACACAAGAACCATCACAAGAACCATCATAAGAACCATCACAAGAACCATCATAAGAACCATCACAAGAACCCAGGCAACACAAGAACCATCACAAGAACCATCACAAGAACCATCATAAGAACCATCATAAAAACCATCACAAGAACCATCACAAGAACCATCATAAGAACCATCACAAGAACCATCACAAGAACCATCATAAGAACCATCACAAGAACCATCATAAGAACCATCATAAGAACCATCACAAGAACCATCATAAGAACCATCATAAGAACCATCACAAGAAACATCATAAGAACCATCATAAGAACCATCACAAGAACCATCACAAGAAACATCATAAGAACCATCATAAGAACCATCACAAGAACCCAGGCAACACAAGAACCATCACAAGAACCATCATAAGAACCATCACAAGAACCATCATAAGAACCATCACAAGAACCCAGGCAACACAAGAACCATCACAAGAACCATCACAAGAACCATCATAAGAACCATCATAAAAACCATCACAAGAACCATCACAAGAACCATCATAAGAACCATCACAAGAACCATCACAAGAACCATCATAAGAACCATCACAAGAACCATCATAAGAACCATCATAAGAACCATCACAAGAACCATCACAAGAACCATCATAAGAACCATCACAAGAACCCAGGCAACACAAGAACCATCACAAGAACCATCATAAGAACCATCACAAGAACCATCATAAGAACCATCACAAGAACCCAGGCAACACAAGAACCATCACAAGAACCATCACAAGAACCATCATAAGAACCATCATAAAAACCATCACAAGAACCATCACAAGAACCATCATAAGAACCATCACAAGAACCATCATAAGAACCATCATAAGAACCATCATAAGAACCATCACAAGAACCATCACAAGAACCATCATAAGAACCATCACAAGAAACATCATAAGAACCATCATAAGAACCCAACAACACGAGCTGAGACCAAGAGGAGCAAAGATTTAAAAAGATGTAAGAAACTAAAAGAGATAAAAGTAAATAAAAAGATAACAGCAATAAGAAGGTAAGAGCAGGAAAAGAAATAGAAACAAGTGATTAAAGCCACGCTCATTATAATTTTTTTTACCTTAATTGTTGTGTTTTCTTTTAATTATCATATTTGTTATATATCAATATAATGGTCAGTCTGACTCCAAGCACAGTTTCATCAAATTGAAAAGTAAGGTAAATTCATTAATGAAGTGAATACATATACATACATTTGCTCACATACACACACACATAACACAGGGTAAGATGATACAGATGATAAAATAATGTTGATTTCTATTTTTAAAGGTTAAAGTTGTATCCAGGTGACCCCGTGCCCCCTCCACAGTCCTTCATTTGGCTGAATGCCACCAACATTTAATTTAAGAAACTCTATTAAGTTCCCCAATATTTCCAGTTTCCCTTTTACAATGTATGTTAGTGTTTCCATATGATGAGGTCGTTGATGTATTGGCATGATCAAATACAGGATCAGAGTGGATTTAGAACAAGAAACTTCAGACATGTAGGACATGAGGAGCGCTGAGACTTATTTACACTGAAGAAGAGGAGGAGAATATGTCACCTTTAAAAACGTGTCTTATGTTAGGAGGGCAAAATCAAACAGTTCGGTTTTTAGATAATCTGTAGGTGTTGTTGCCTTTACACTTATTTCTCATATCTCACTCACATCACTCATGATGACATCCATTGGAGTTATGTATTACACAGGCGTTTGTGAAGTTTTCAGGATGTGTATTTCCTGTGTGGACTTCTGTTGCAAACCAAATTGCCCCCTCGGGGATTCAATCCAATCTCAACAGGAACAACAATCATTGAAGGTGAGTGAACAATCATGAAGAATATGTGGATCCAGGAGGACCGAACACAAGGTGTCTCCAAACACGTTTGACCTTCATGACCTTCTCTCCACCACCATCAGGAACACACAACAGGTAAGTCTTATTAAAATGAACATAGATTTAAACAAATAAAAAACAAGAGACAAAGACAAACAAAACATTCAGCCATGATTCGTTGATTTGCTTGGATGAATGAATGACAAACTAACTGACCTTTCACCTTTGGAAGAAAATCTAGCTAAATCTAGATGAAGGTTGTTCTTGATTTGGTTGTCAATAAAGATTTGAATGTTGCACTGAGCAATAATCAACCACATATCGCCGTACGAGTGTAACATGTGCAGGATTGTGTGCATATTATCTGTAAGTGTGCCACAGTCTGATGTTACATAATGCTCCTTTAATGGGGACTCTGTGAACAGATGCCCTCTCGCTCCCCAACCCTGCAGCACCACATTTAAGGTGAATTAGATATTTTCTCCCTCTTCATCTCTGCGGTTCATGCAGGGAGAGGAGGAGGAGGAGGGTGAGGAGGGTGAGGAGGGGGGGAGAAAGGGGCCATTAGCCTCCCCTCTTCAGGCAGGGCGGGTCTGACATCAACACTGCAGTATTATTACTGCAAAGAGCTGCTGATGGAAAACACTTGGCCTGCTCCGACGGGCCATTTCCATAAACATTTACGCTGGAGTTGCAGGTAATAGGACGGAGCCATCATTTCTGTGTTTGTGCAGGGAAACAGAGGAGATGGAGGGAAAAAAAATCAGATGCAAAATCCTGGATGTGAGAGCGCACGGCACAAAGCCCCCCACTCAGATGGGGGCGTTACAGCTCAGGAATGTGACATACAAAAAATAAATACATTTTGGCAGGTGCAGGTGGTGCATTTACTGCTCTCATGTTAAAATGCACGCTGTCGATCTGAGTGTTTTCTCCCCGTAGAACCATTTACACACTTTATCGTAAAAATGTACAAAATGTGTTTTAAGAAAACAAAAAAAAGAGCAAAAAAGGACTTCAGATTTCTGTGTTCCAGGAGTCAGAAGTTGAGTGTTTTTCTTCTAACATGAAAATAAAAAAATGTGAACGAAATGTTGCGATTAAATCATTTTCTCTGTTTACTCTTCTGTATGTGAGCAGATTTTGTCAGTGCTCCCTGATTTGATTTCCTCCAGCATGCGGGGCGACTTAAAGAGGGAGAGCGCCCTCACCTGGTGGAGCGTCACGACATGTCACAGCAGCTTTCAGCCCCTTTATACTGCAGGTGTGTGTGTGTGTGTGTGTGTGTGTGTGTGTGTGTGTGTGTGCGTGTGTGCTTGCTTTGGCATTTGGCTTCTTTTTCTCTCACCCCAGCTGTTTTAAAGCAACACAAAATGCAGTAAAATCTGTTGAATTTCAGTGTTGTGCATCATTTTGAATCATCAAAGAAATCAATAAGACAAACAAAAGAAAAATTCTGTTGGTTAGATTTAGTTTCTCAATCTTTCATTTGCACTTTGATGAGTTCAAATAATAACACACACTCTCGGAGGAACTGAAACATCTATTAATAATTCAACTAAGGTCGTCTAAATTTCTAATACTTAAACGTTTCCAAACCACATTTAAAAAAAAAAAACGTACAATCGATGGTTAAAAAGTACAGGAACTTTAATTAAAACTTCAGATCTGACCTAAAGCTGAAGTGAGTGAAAGAGAGCGATAGCGCCCTCTGCTGGTGACAGAGAACTGTTAGTGAAATACAGTGAAACTCAAATTAAATGCCTTGTGGCTGTTGAATAAACAGAGTGATATCTCACTTAAGGAGAAGTCATTGACTATGAGGCTAAAACAAAAACAAAAAACATTCAGGCTGTTTTTACTGCTGTCAAAGCAGCGCTCCTTCCTCCTCACTCTTTTGATCAGCTGATCCCTTCACATGAAAAGCTCAGCAGGAAGTCACATGGTTTATAAAAAGAAGAAGCAATTTGTGTCTCCTGGTTGTGATGTGTCCCCGGCTGGTCGCAGAACGTCTTCTCATCTGATCCTCTTTGAGTCCGTTTCTGCTCATTGTGCTGCAGAAAGATAGACCCACCGGGTTACAGTTTATTTTATCCGCACACACAGACGCATTTTTACGACTCGTTTATCCCACTTTTTCAGCTGAATTTAAGAAAATAACGTGAGGTTTCTTTGTGGAAATACTGACAGGAACTTTTTGTCTTTAACTGATTGAACAATAAAAACTGCATCATAAAAAACATGCTCGAGCTGCATATTCATATTTTTTATTAAAAGGGATCCTCTGGTGTGTGTTGTTGATATTAAATGAGGCGCTTAAACTGATAAATAACGTGAACACGTAATGCATGGTGTGGAAAAAACATCATGAACCAATAAGGATCCTTCTTCTCTGGTCCAAAATCAGACATTAAAGGGGACATATGATCCCCCTCCTCCACCTTTTCAAACAGTCCCCTGTGGTCTAAATGAAACATCTGTGCTGTGCTTTGTTCAAAATATAACATGAATCAAGCACCAGAGGAGGTTTGTGACCCTGTATAAACCAGCTCTCTCTGAACGCTCCGTTTTGGTGTGTGTGTCTCTTTAAATGCAATAAGCCCCGCCCCCTGAGTTTTCCCCGTAGACATCACTCCTCTGTAGTGAGAATAAAAATGGAAGACATGTAAAAGTTTTGTTCTAGTCTGGGGGTGGAGTCCATGGGTGGAGACACCAGGGGAGGGGAGGGGATTTTTTTTTACTAGAATCCCACTGTGACATCACAAGGAGAGCACATTTGAAACAGAGCATTTTTCTCTGTGTTGTAAGACTTATGCAGACCACAAACAAAGGACTGGATGGGTTTATTTCACATTTTGTGGGCCTTCAGGTTACCCAAATATTCAATTCTCCAGTTTCCACAGCGACCGATGGTTTGACAGCCACATTCCTCCGACTTAAAAAACGTCTGTCTCGTTTACTTTACCTGCGTATACTTGCCGTTGCTCTGTTTGTTTACTCGTGCTGTTAAACCCTCCCTGATCTCCATTATGGGGGAACGAGAGGTTATGTTTCCACAGGCGGCAGTAGGTTTTTTATTCACGGTCTCTAACAGTTATAGGATCAGTGTTGAATCTGCTCGCTGTGGGCTAATTGAAAAGGCCGGCGTGCCGCGGCGACGCTCTGAAACACTCCTGGCAGAGGTAAAACGGTTTAATTGAGCTAAATCTGTCTCAATGAAGGTGCTCACTTAAAAAAAAGAGAGAGAGACGGTCCTGGCAGCGGGCCTGGAGAGAAGCGACAGTGAAGGGGGTCCTTACCTGCACATTAGAAGAGAAGGCATTTTAATAACAACACAGAGCATCCCCCCCCCCCTCCCTCCTCCCGCCTGTTGGAGTGGGACTCAATTATAGTTAATGGAAGTTCACCACATATTTTCTAATGGGGGGCCCTCGTCTGCTGCGCGGGGGAGCTGTGCACACTGAGGTTCAGTTACATAAACTATTTTTGAATGCAGGAATAAACCCAATCCAGGGTGACTAGATTATAGATCTCACAGACAAAATGTAACTTTAAAGCCGTTTTCACATCTACACTCCTGAAAATATCTAGATCATTTCAGGAGGACTGCTGGGACAGGGAGGGGGGGCGGGGGGTTTCCTGAGGTCAGAAGTGACGTAAAAAACGACGAGGAAGTAGAGGAAGAAGCAGCAGAGAATATTTGTTTTTCTATCAATGCTACGTGTAGTTGAAGAGAATCTCAATGTGAACTAAAGAGTGGAGAAGAACATCCTGGAGAACAGGAAACATGCAGCAGCAGGTTGATTAGAGCGCGGAGATGGTAGAGGTGGTCGTGTAACGATCACAGGGAATAAACGTCACCACCCCCTCCTATTGGCTCCAGGTGAATTCTCTGGAGAATATCCTGCAGCTCAGCTCAATCAGACTTGCTGCGGAAAAAACTACAATTTAGAAACTTTCTAAATTGCACAAATCATCATGTGCATCCTGGACAGTGTGCAACAGTTTCTCTGCAATATTTTGTGTTCGCTGTGGAGTCAAAACAGTTTTTGATATCGATTGATTTTTACTAGAATCGGATCAAAATGTAAAAATCTGCCGAAGTGACACGCCTAACCTGTAGCACAAGGTCAAGTACAACACATTAAAACAGCTCAGAGTTATTTCTCAAACTCTCAAAACCAACAGCAGAGCGAGCAGAAAACTGAGAGATGGAGCAGAGTAGCCTACATGTCGAGGCTCCTACATATCCTGCAGCCATCGCCGTTCCCTTGATCCAAATTATCAATGCAGCTTCTTCCTTTGAAATATAAAGCTTTGATTTTAGTTTCACTCCTGATCATTAGCATGCTAAAATACAGTCAGTTAGTCATTCATGATTTATTTGTCCTTACAAGAGGAAGAAGTAGACAAAGAAGTTGGAGTAAAAAAAACATTTTCACACCTTAGACTGTATGAAACATGGACGTTGACTCAGTGACATCACCCGTTGGTTTCTGAAGAGGAGCTCAATGATGGCGGAAATGTTGTCTCACACTAACTCTCAATCAGTGTGAAGAAACGTGCAAAGAGCCTTTTGTTTGAGGCCTTCAACCTCCATCAGCCACGCCCCCGTTATCATTTATTATATTCCCATTCAACAGACAAGGCAGCAGCTCTGTCCTTGAAAACACGACATGGTTAAACAGCAGAGAGAATAAAGGACGCAGGAAGTGAGAGCTCACATAAAATCAGCTTCAATCGATAAGATTTGATCTTTTTGTGCACATTTTATTGCATTTCACTCCGGCTTGTTTATCTCATAAAAGTCATTGTTCATTAAACAGCAAATACAAAGCAAATGAAACAAACTATAAGTGACCTTTGTGTTTCACAGTCATGCTCATTTTTCATCTTGTTGATTTTCCTGTTCTATTTTTAAAAATGAGAAGAAGAAGAAGAAGCAGCACAAACGTGATCCAAAACAACAAAATGTTCATCATCTGAAGAGATCTCACACAGCACGTTTAATCCTGTGTGAGAGATTTCTGCTCTCATGTTCCTCTCAGGGACTTCTAGCCTCATGCTGCCCCCTGGTGGTGAACATCTGCAGCAGCATGAGAGCCCCCCCCCACAGGCTCTGAGGCCCCTCTGGATACATCCTTTAAAGGTTTATTATTTGTAAGATCCCAGTTAGCTTCTGTGCTAAGCTACTCATATCTTCATTGACAATATGTCATTAGTTAGATTATAACAACACATCCATGACGTTCATACTGACAGGAAATCAAAACACAACAAACGGTCCAATAAAAAGCAGCTCTCCATAAAGTATCTGGCTCCTACATCCCAAGAAAAGAATCCATCCTACACATTGTTTCTTTTGTAAATAAACACAATCTTCATTTTGCAAAGCATCCTTTTGCACCCTCCAAGAACCGGGCGTTTATTTTTTATTTTTTAGAAAGATGTATTTTTGGGCTTTTTATGCCTTTATTTTGAAAGGCAGGAAAGTGGATAGAGTCTGAAATCAGGGATTGAGAGGCTGCGGTAAATGAGCCACGCCCACTGTACATGGGGAGTGCGAACAAACCACTTGGCCACCGGCGCCCCCCCCAGTCGTTTTTTTTTTAAGTGTCAGAATTAATCATCAGACTGGAAAGGAGTCAGAGGACAGAAAGCAGGTACACTCCCTTTGTTCAGACTTTAGAGCCCAAAAACATCGGGGGAAAAAATAAGAAAAATGTTAAATGAGTTAGGGTTCAATGTTGCACAAGTAAGTACAGATGAAAAGGTGCATGCATCCCATGATGTCACCACAGTAAACAAGTCATCCTGCAGGGAACATTTATTTCTGCACCAAATTTCATACCAATCAGTCAAACATCTGAACGGATCTTCAGTCTGGACCGTTCTGAAATCCAAAGATTAGAGAAGAATGTGTAAAGTAATAAACTCCTGACACATTTGTAAAAACGCTGCTTCACATGAATCTCTTTCAAACGGTCGTCCTCGTGCGGTCTCTGAGGTTTGTTAAGAGTTCATAGTAAACCTTTGATAACAACGTCGGACATTATTCAGCTGAAGAGTTCTGACCTTGAAGAGAAACTTCTCCCATCTCTAACACACACACTGACGTCCTTTTTTATACACGGTGTAGATAGTAAAAAATAGAGTAGCTCTTATCTGTATGGTGTCAGTGTTAGAGGTAAAGCCACTTCAGGACAAAAGAGAAGAGTCTGAACATGAGGTAAGTACAGATGATCAGCCTTGAAGACAGGAACACTCGAGGTGTTTGCTAAAATCTAAAGAGCCTTTCTTTTGCTGTCTTTACTTCTTTATCATCTTCGGTTCAAGAGAAAAGAAAAAAAAACATGAAAATCTTATGAAACATGTGGAACAAAAACGGTATTCTTCCTCATCGCTCCAAAGACTGTTTTTCAACCTCGACATGTTTCATGAGAAAAGATTTTATCAGGAGAAAGAGAAGCAGTCGGTGATCAGAGCTGAACATCTCTGCTGTGAAACGTTACAAAGATCATTTCTAAAGCAACAGATACGGACCGAGGGGGTGAGGAAGCAAACGCCACGACTTGGGGGGCGAGGAGGTCAAATACCAGGAGGGCTGGCAGGAGAAACAGGTAAACAGATTTAAAAAATGTGTCTGTTTCACCCCCGAAAACTTCAGGAATTTTTTTCAGGAGTTTTGTGCAAAGGGTGAAAGCGCCTGAGGACTTTGGGAGACGATAAATCGACTTTGACTGAAGTTGTTTTCACACTTTGCACTCCTGAACATTTCAACAAAATCTCAGGACAGGCCCCTCAAACTTTTCATTTTTCATTTCATTTCAAACCTTTATTTATTCTCGAAAAGACACTGAGGTTTCCTTCATTTCCAATGCCGTCGAGATTACAAGCACAATAAAACAAGCAAAAACACAACACACACTCAGAATCTGTGACAAAACCCACTGAGATCATTGAAAACAGTTACAATTTGAAACAAAGTTGTTCGAAATCAAATTCCTAAACTCTGGAAGAGAGGGAAGAACTCGGATCCTTAGAGTCCAAATTGTCCTGAGTTGCTTTTTTCAAACTTGTGCCCCTCAGAAATGTCCATTTCCGAGAGAGAGGGGGGAAAAAGGACGCTGCAGAAATCTAAGATGGCGGATGAAGTGACAGAGTTGATTTGATGAAGGATAAGAGTTATTCACAATAAGTCGGGAAGCTGACCTGATGGACAGTGTAGCTGTTTGTCAGGAGGTTTAAAACCCACCTCAGCTCCAGCTCTCAGCCTGAAAGTTAGGGTCAGCACAGAGACCTCCATCGATGGGACTCCAGCGCCCCCTGCAGGAACAGACGGGTGATGTCACTCAATATTTACAGTCTTTGAGATTTAGTGGTCGGGACTTTTTTTCCCGTTTATCGCTCCACACAGAGTAAACTAAGGTTTATGTGTAGATAGAAAGTTAAAGGGAGTTTTCTCCTGGATGAAAAGCCATGGATGCAAATTGCTTAAATCAATAGCAGGAAGGACATTTCCTTTCCTACATTTGAGGACGTTTTCGAGGACTTTGTGTCCTCTTCCCACCTCTGAACGAAAAACTTTCTCCATTAAATGCATTGTTGTTGTTAGAACCCGACCCTGTGTCTACAGCGGTTCTTTGTGTGTCCCTGACTATACGTCGAGTGTCTCTTTGTGTCTCTGAATGTGAGAAAAAAGAACAATGGCGGTGAAAAGAACTCACATAACTTGTGATAACTTCTCTCAGCAGTGACGGCGGCGGGCTCGGATGTTTTGATCTGTGTGCTGTGTGTACGGGCCCTCCCGCCTCATGCTGAGACATTCAAACAGAGCGGCGTGTCATTAGCCTGGGAGATCTTTGGCTGACACATGAAAGCCCCGGCTGATCAGCGGGCCGCGGCTCCACGGGGGAGGCAGGGGCTGACGGAGGATGTGCATATAGCCCTGCGACCGCCACCACCGTGTCTTTCTCCCCCCCCCCTCCTCCCCTAACCAGAGGATGTTTAGAAGCAGATTTACAAATGACATGGGCTGGTCTCGTTTGAAGTGAGGCGGAGAGGGGGCGGCTTTACAACGCCAGAGACACGGCTCATTACTCCAGCCGATGATACAGACAGATGGACAAAAGGCGACAGGGAGGAGAAGTCACTAATGAGGAAAAAGAGCAGATAAAAAACAGAGGGAAGTACCAGCCTCCTTTCTTGCTCCTTGTCTGTCACTCAGAGACTCGCCTGCTGCAGGAGGACATTCACCTGAGCCACAGAGACCTGCTGAAGCCGTAAGAGAAGAAGAGAAAAGTAGAGCCTACTTCCGTTTTTTAAAGCTTTAACAGCGACACTTAAAGGTAAGAAAAAAAAAAAAGGCTGACTGTCATAAAGAGGAAAGAGAAATAATAATGGACATTTTTCTGAGTGTTGTAGAAAGGAGCCCTGGGAGAGAAGTTTTTAAAAACCAAGAAAAAGTAAGCCAATGCAGTTCCTGGAGTGTCCACTAGAGGCTGGCTGCAGAAGCACAGGAAGTCACATACACACCCATTCTAAAAAGTCTGTTTTTACAGCAGAGATGAACATGTTTACAGCCTGGTTCAAAAAACCAAATAGGTGTGATTAGCTCATGTCTGGATGGACACACACTGTACGGGGGGTGAATGTTTTGATGACTCATCAGTTTTGATTTGATGAAGGATAAGAGTTATTCACAATAAGGCGTGTAGCTGACCTGATTGACAGGTGGGCGCGGTGTAACGGTTTGTCAGGAGGTTTAAAACCCGCCTCAGCTCCAGCTCTCAGCCTGTCGTTAGGTTGACTGAAAGTTAGACTGAGACAGCATTTCCAGCATGGAGACCTCCATCGATGGGACTCCAGCGCCCCCTGCAGGAACAGACGGGTGACGTCCAGTAATATTTACAGTCTGGGGTCAATCCCAACAGAGCCCAATCTTCAAATGTCACACAGCAACATTTTCACAGCCTAGTAGAAAAACAATCTTTTAGATCTCTACAGCCTGTAAATAAATTTAGCGAATCAGACCCATCGTATTTTTGAAGCAGGCTGTGAACATGTTAATTTGTATCGTTAAAAGGCTTTTTGAATGGACGTGTATTAGGGCTTTCACACTTGACACAAAATCCTGATATTGGCTGGAGGAGCTGTATGTGTGAACGCAAACAGCAGAAATTTTTTCGCTCAGACTTCACCCAGAGGGTTGGTCATTTTCTAAAAACTAGCATGATTTAGAAAGTAGCATTCCCTCAGTGCTCCGTCTGCACCCCCTCCCCTCTGTTGCTCCCTCTAAAGCCACGCCCCCTCACTTACTCGCACGAGAGCCGTCTCTCCAGAAGTGGACCTCAGCTCATCTCTGTCATTGTGTAGAAACTACGTCGTCTCATGTCTCATTCAGCGGTCAGTAAACTCTCAGTATAAACTCAGGGAGACAGGGAAGCGTGTGATTGGTTCATCAGATTGGTACCTCGTGGCAGACATTGGTTGAAGTTTTTACAGACTTACAAACTGATACAGATGACGGATTTTCTTTGTTCCTTTTTCAGAGAACATGAGTTATTAATGTCTGTCAGGACCTAAAGACAATTTACACCAACATCTTAAAAAAGTGGATCTGGAGGAAATGACCAACCCTGACTTTACATAAAGATTCCAATAAATGCATAAACGTGAGCATAATAATAATAATTATTATTTATTTGTATAGCACTTTTCTATACAAGTAACAAAGTGCTTCACAACAGAAACTAAAAGCAGAGAGACAATTAAAGACTAATAAAATAAAAATAAGAACAATTACCGAAATCACAGAGTAAAAGCATTTTAAAAGTAATTAAAAGAATCTTAAAATCAATTCTAAAATCAACAGGGAGCCAGTGAAGGGATGCTAAAATAAGGCCTGATATGGGTACATTTGATTGTTCTTGTTAAAAGCCGGACTGCTGCGTTTTGGATATTAGTTAGCATGACTGTGGAGCTCTGAAAAAAGGGAAAGTAATAAACACAAGAATAAAACTTGATTCTCTGAGTTTCTGCTTCTGTTTGTTTTTAAATTCAACGTTTGTCCATGTGTGAAAAATAAATGAATAGGAATGCGGCGCTGCAGTGTGACGCCGTCTTTCACTGTGACTGTGAGGAGATGAAAGTCGACTCTTTGTTGAGCGAGTGTGTGGCAGTAAAATGTAATTGGTGCCTCACAGCAGGACGCCGCCTGCAGACGTATCTGCGGAACATTAATAAACAACAAACTTGTTATTCACCGATTTCTTTTTCTGTGGAACTGTAACAAGTGTATGTGAGAGTGGAAAACATCACTGTCCATGTTTTTAATCATCTCTGCTGCTTGAAGATGCCGTCTGAAGAAAGACAAAAAAGAGCAGAATTGAAAACAGTCTTTGGATCAAACGCCACATTTCAAAATCCAGAACATCCGCTCGTGTGGCCGCTGCCTTTCAATTTGTCGGGCGGTGGGGGGGGTGCCGGTGTTAAACGGCCTCCCAGAGGGCACTGGGGCAGACCACCAACGCTTTTTTTTTTTTCGGCCACCATGCTGCGTTCGACAGAGCAAAACAAAAGCACAAAGCTGCAGCGGGGACGCTTTGTTGCTCTGCTTTTAATGTGGCGGCAGGCCAGCTGCCCCGCTGACGTGCGGCCTCGCCTCGGCCTCATGGAAACAAACATGGCAGGGACCGGGAAGTTACAATTTTTAAAAACATTTTCAGTAAATTGATTTATTGAAACAAGAGTTTGGCTTGATCTTAAAAGACAAAAAACACCCGATGTGTTTCTGAATCGTAATGTGTGATCACGTCTCTGCTCTTCATCTTAACTTGTTGTTTGTGAACTGTTTCTTAATCTTGTAATATTTATCATGACGTGTGCTGCTGCCCACTGTGGGCCACAGCCTTGTGATTCAGAGTGAGACTCATCTTGCACTCCCTTTCCAAAGTGACAATGCTCCTTTATGTTTTGCGTGTGTAAAAGATTGAACGTTCTTTCATTTTTTATAGCACTTTTAGTTGCAGTTTCCTGATCAGAACATTAAAGGGGACATATTATCCCCCTTCAAAATATAACATGAATCAAGCACCAGAGGAGCTTTGTGACCCTGTATAAACCAGCTCTCTCAAAACGCTCCGTTTTGCTGTGTGTGTCTCTTTAAATGCAATGAGCCCCCCTGAGTTCCAATCCAATCCAACTTTATTTGTTAAGCACTTTAAAACAAACACAGTTGACCAAGAAGAATGAATAAAATACATAACTGCTCACATGAGATCAAAGAAAACAGCATGTGAAATACAGAATCAATTTAAAAAACATAAAACATAAGTAAAATGAATAGGAATCCAAAAAAGAAATCAAATAAATAAACAAGTTGACGTCTTACTGTGTGTCAAAGGCCAGGGAAAAGAGATGGGTCTTAAGAAGAGATTTAAAAACAGGCAGAGAAGAGGCCTGTTTAACGTGCTGAGGTAAATCGTTCCAGAGTTTTGGAGCCCAGCAAACGCACGTTCCCCTCTGAGCTTCCGCTTGGTTTTAGACATCACTCCTTTATTTATTATTGACATTATTGATTTAATCAGGAGGATTACATTTTTAAAACACCTCAGAGGACATTTTTACATCACTTTGAATATGAACAACAACATTTATTCTGACTAACTCATTTCTTTAAGTGTGATTTTATAGATTTTCTACAAATGTACAAAGTGGTGAGAAGAGAAAATCAGCATGAAAGAAAAGTTTGCTGCTCTCTCTCTCTCTCTCTTCAGACTCCTGAATCAGAACAGAAACAACAGAAAATATAAATGTATGAAAACAAATAATCAAACATGGAGAGCAGAGAGAAGTTGATATTTATCACTCAGAGAAATGTCAGTTCAGGTGAACAAAAGTCATCCTGAGCAGTGAAAGAGTCCACGGCTAAACAGACACAGGAAGGAGTGTCACTTAAAGACTCTCAAACATTTACAGAACAGACGAGAAGAGGTCAAAGTACCGCCCATAAAGTTTGATTGACAGGTGACCACGATCAGATCTCAGCAACGAGCGTGGATAAAAATCAAGTTGAAGATTTAAAACACAGCAAGTTAAACATCTGTCTCGTTAATGACTTCTGTCTATTTCAGTTTACACAACTCAGCAGAGGCTCCAACATAATAAAACAAGTTAATAAACCCGAGTCCAGCATGTAGAGGCTGAGTGAATGTGGTCTGGACTCTGTGGAGGAGAGTCATGGTTTCAGAGATGCTGTAGAAGGACAGAATACCTGCTCTGTGATCCAGGTACACTCCTACTCTGGAGGACCAAGGACCTGAGACAGGAGTGCTGACATTGTTGTAATAAAAGTTATAACTGTTGTTGAAACAATATAACGACCAAGATTTGTCATTACGTCCAAATACACACTCATTCAATCCCCCTGCTCTGCTGATATTCTTGTATGTGACTGCTACACAAACTCCTCTTCCTCTCTGCTCGACTTCCCAGTAACAACGTCCACTCAGACTCTCTTTACTCAGGACCTGAAGATAATCAGTGAATCTGTCTGGGTGACTAGAATAAGGATTGGTCTGACTCGTTACTGTTACTTTTCTGTTCCCATCAGATAATAACAGCTGTGTGTAAACTGTGTTTGGATCCAGTGTGATGTCACATGAATATTTTAAGAACTCAGCTCTGGTCTTGGGCTCTGGTTCTGGCAGTAAAACATCCACTTCAGTCACTGTCTGTGAGATGTTTGTCCATTTCTCTCTCAGGACGTCCTGTAGTTTATCTCTGACTTCTGACACAGCCGCTGTCACGTCCTCAAAGTACCTCAGAGGACGGATCTTGATGCTGGATGAGTGTGTAGATTCACTGAGTGGTGACAGTGAGGGGTAGTCGTGTAGAAACTGGTTGTGGTCCTGTGTGTGTGACAGCTTCTTCATCTCAGCGTCTCTCCTCTTCAGCTCAGTGATCTCCTGCTCCAGCTTCTCCTGAAGCTCTCTGACTCGACTCACTTCAGTTTGCTGCTGGGATCTGACCTGCTGCTTCACATCAGAGCGTCTTTTCTCCATGAGACGGATCAGCTCAGTGAACATCTTCTCACTGTTCCCCACTGTTTTATCAGCGGAGCCATTGATAGCCTCCACCTCCTGTTGGAGCAGCTTCACATCTTTCTCTCTGTCCTGGATTCTCTGCTGGATGTTTTGTCGACTCACCTCCAGCTCTCTCTGCTTCTCGCTCCTTTCTGCTGCAGCTGAGACTGTGTCATGACCTTTGTGTTCGTCCACAGGGCAGAGATAACAGATAGACTGCTGATCAGTACGACAGAACATCTTCATCACCTCATCATGACGAGAGCAGATGTTCTCCTGGAGCTTCTTGGAGGGCTCCACCAGCTTGTGTTTTGTATAGGCAGGTATTTCATAATGAGGCTGGAGGTGTTTCTCACAAAATGAGATCAAACAGAAGAGACAGGACTTACAGGCTTTCAGTTTTCTCCCGGTGCAGACATCACAGGCCACATCTTCAGATCCAGCATAGCAGTGATCAGCAGGAGCAGCTTGGAGTCCAGTCTTCTTCAGCTCCTCCACTAAATTTGACAACATGGTGTTTTTCCTCAGGTCAGGCCTCGCTGTGAAGGTCTGTCTACACTGAGGGCAGCTGTAGACTGTCTTCTCATCCTCTGTATCCCAGTGGCTTTTAATACACTTCATGCAGTAACTGTGTCCACAGTTAAGAGCCACCGGATCCTTCAGGAGATCCTGACAGATCGAACAAGAGAAGGTTTCCCGGTCCAGCTGAACTCCTTTCTGCGCCATTTCTCCTCTCGGTAACAACGACTGTCTGAGTTTCACTTCCTCATAACTGATAACAAGTTTCACCTCTGATCTATAAAGCATGTGTCTGTGCATGTGACTGTGCAGCTCTTGTTGATTACACCCATCCTCAAACTGTAGATCTAAAGGGGAGGGAACCATGAGGTATGAGGACAGAGTGCAGCAGGCTGTGTTTGAGAGCAGGAAGAAGAGGGAGGGCTGATAGAACTACGATTCATTCCAGGAAGAGGAGCGGTTTGAGAGAGATACTTGTTTACAACAGAGAACATTTCTCTTTTAAAAACACTTCTCCTTTCAGAGTTTAGATGAACTCTTCTTTGAATCGGAGGGTTTGGAGAAGACCACAAACAAAACCAGATATTATTTGTTAAGATTTCACTTCAGAGCCACAAAATGAGTCTTTCTAACGATTATCCACTTCAAATCTATTATTATTGTTTATTTTCTGAAGTATAAATACCAAATAAACAAAGTCTCTATGCTTCTAAATGTGAGGATCTGATGTTTTTCTTGGTCGTACTTTATAGAGCAGTTAAAGTTTTTTTCTCTTTTTGGCTGTTGATGGACTTTGACTTTAACTTTGTTGTGACTTAGAGGAAATTCATTTAGCAGCCGCAGGTGAAAAAAAGAAATGTAACCTGTAGAAAACACACTCAGGAACACAGACTCAGACATTAGAGACAAACAAACTGAGGAAGAATAGTTATAGTTATCCGTTTGAGTCAAAGGTCTGTATTAAACTCAGACATTTCTGTGAACACTTCCAGGGTTTTTCTGAATTTACAAAAAGTGAGAACATTAAAGAGGACATATGATCCTCCTCCTCCACCTTTTCAAACAGTCCCCTCCTCCACCTTTTCAAACAGTCCCCTCCTCCACCTTTTCAAACAGTCCCCTGTGGTCTAAATGAAACATCTGTGCTGTGCTTTGGTCAAAATATAACATGAATCAAGCACCAGCCTCGCCCCCTGAGATTTCTCCGTTGATGGGTCCATGGGTGGCGATACCAGGGGAGTTTCTTTTGTTTTTTACCAGAATCCCACTGTGACATCACAAGGAGAGCAAGGAGGAGAACCCTTAAAGCCTCTGCAGAGGTCCTAACATTTTATGACAATGTGAAGATGATGATGTGCCAAAAGCATGTGTAGTTTCATTCATCATTTTACAGATAAACAATCCTTGAAAGTTGAAGTGAAGCCTATTTCCTTATTTTGTGAAACCTTTACTAAAGTATAACAAGAGTAATGTTGTAAAGTTATGACTTTTTTCTCATAGATTTATGAGATGAGATGAGATGAGATTCAACTTTATTGTCATTACACATATACAAGTATAGAGTAACGAAATGAGGTTTGGCATCTCAGCAGAAGTGCAAATAAGCAGAAAGTGCAAAAGTCTGTGCTATGTACAGTAATTACAAAATTTACAGATGTAGACAAAAAAAGTGAATTATGAGGTATATATGGATGGCTGGATTAATGGGATGCTATAAATATAAATAAATGCTATAAATAAGTAATGCTACAAAATAAGTGTATTTTTAGGATTATAATATACAGATTAAGGTGCAGTGAGCATGCTATACTAATAATATACAGATTAAGATGCAGTGAGCATGCTATACTAATAATATACAGATTAAGGTGCAGTGAGCATGCTTTACTAATAATATACAGATTAAGATGCAGTGAGCATGCTATACTAATAATATACAGATTAAGGTGCAGTGAGCATGCTATACTAATAATATACCGATTAAGGTGCAGTGAGCATGCTATACTAATAATATACAGATTAAGATGCAGTGAGCATGCTATACTAATAATATACAGATTAAGGTGCAGTGAGCATGCTATACTAATAATATACAGATTAAGGTGCAGTGAGCATGCTATACTAATAATATACAGATTAAGGTGCAGTGAGCATGCTTTACTAATAATATACAGATTAAGATGCAGTGAGCATGCTATACTAATAATATACAGATTAAGGTGCAGTGAGCATGCTATACTAATAATATACCGATTAAGGTGCAGTGAGCATGCTATACTAATAATATACAGATTAAGATGCAGTGAGCATGCTATACTAATAATATACAGAATAAGATGCAGTGAGCATGCTATACTAATAATATACAGATTAAGATGCAGTGAGCATGCTATACTAATAATATACAGAATAAGGTGCAGTGAGCATGCTTTACTAATAATATACAGATTAAGATGCAGTGAGCATGCTATACTAATAATATACAGAATAAGATGCAGTGAGCATGCTTTACTAATAATATACAGATTAAGATGCAGTGAGCATGCTATACTAATAATATACAGATTAAGATGCAGTGAGCATGCTATACTAATAATATACAGATTAAGGTGCAGTGAGCATGCTTTACTAATAATATACAGAATAAGATGCAGTGAGCATGTTATACTAATAATATACAGATTAAGATGCAGTGAGCATGCTATACTAATAATATACAGATTAAGATGCAGTGAGCATGCTATACTAATAATATACCGATTAAGGTGCAGTGAGCATGCTATACTAATAATATACAGATTAAGATGCAGTGAGCATGCTATACTAATAATATACAGATTAAGGTGCAGTGAGCATGCTATACTAATAATATACAGATTAAGATGCAGTGAGCATGCTATACTAATAATATACAGATTAAGGTGCAGTGAGCATGCTATACTAATAATATACAGAATAAGATGCAGTGAGCATGCTATACTAATAATATACAGAATAAGATGCAGTGAGCATGCTTTACTAATAATATACAGATTAAGATGCAGTGAGCATGCTATACTAATAATATACAGATTAAGATGATACAGATTAAGATGAAGTGAGCATGCTTTACTAATAATATACAGATTAAGATGCAGTGAGCATGCTATACTAATAATATACAGATTAAGGTGCAGTGAGCATGCTATACTAATAATATACAGATTAAGATGCAGTGAGCATGCTATACTAGTTTACAGATAATATAAAGAATATGGACATACTATGAACATACTATAATACAATAATACAGATGGATGAGAGATGTGTGTGTGTGACCAGGAGGAGAGGTGGGGGGATGATGGGTGTGAGGTGATATGCAGGGGAAAGGGGGGGGGGGGGGGGGGGGGTCAGCAGGGTGCGGAGAGAGAGAGGGAGAGAGAGAGAGAGACAGAGTTCAGAGTTCGGGGGGTAGAGTTCAGTAGAGAAACAGCTCTGGGGAAAAAGCTGTTCCTCAGTCTGCTGGTTCTGGTCCGGAGGCTTCTGAAGCGCCTGCCGGAGGGCAGGAGGGTAAACAGTCTGTGGGCAGGGTGGGAGGAGTCTTTAAGGATGCCGTGAGCTCGCCGCAGACAGCGTGTTCTTTGGACATCCTCAATGGCAGGAAGTGGACACCTTGTGATGCGGACAGAGAGAGAGACAGAGACAGAGACAGAGAGAGAGAGAGAGACAGACAGAGAGAGACAGAGAGAGAGAGAGACAGAGAGAGAGAGAGAGAGAGAGAAACAAAGAGAGAGAGAAAGAAACAAAGAGAGAGAGAAACACAGAGAGAGAGTGAGGGAGAGAGAGAGAGAGAGAGAGACAGAGAGAGGGAGAGAGAGAGAGAGAGAGACACAGAGAGACAGAGAGACACAGAGAGAGAGAGAGGGAGAGAGAGAGAGAGAGAGAGACAGAGAGAGAGAGACAGAGAGAGTGAGAGCGTGAGTGAGAGAGAGAGAGAGAGTGAGAGAGAGAGAGAGAGTGAGAGCGTGAGTGAGAGAGAGAGAGAGAGTGAGAGAGAGAGAGAGAGTTTGAGTTTTTAAAACTTCATTTATTCTGATAAAAATGTATTTACATTCCCATTGTTGGGATACTGTCACAAACTACAATATGTCACAAAAATATGGATTTATATGAAAACATCTGCAAATATGATTTCAGAGTCTTTCAAAGAAAAGAGTACACCATCATCGTCCCATATTTTTTCAAAAACATCCAGCTCTTCCATTTTAAAATAATACTTGTGTTCCAACAATATTCGAGATTTAACAAGGTTCTGAAACACCACAACACAATCACATCTCTGTCCTCTTTCCATTCTTTCTTTTCTACTGAGATAAACTGCCAACTTGACCAAAAAGGAAATTCAGCAGCCGACCTTTTTTCTTCTTTTTTTTACTGTAAGAGAAACCAAAAATGAACATGAGGTCAGCAAAATGTTCTCCATAGGACATTACGAGAGTATTCAGTATCCCAAAAAGAGATCTCAATCTAGAACACTGTAAAAAACAATGAAAAATTGTCTCTCGTTCAGAGCAAAAGGGGCAATTATCTGAGACAGCAGGATTCAACACAGAAACAAAAGCATTAACAGCCACAATTCCATGTAAAATACGTCATTGTAAATCAGCAGTACTTTTTGTTAACGGTGGTTTGTAGAGCATGCTCCATGCAGGTTTGACCTCAGATTTTACTTTGAAATACTTTCTCCATGGTGTGTCTGCTCTATCTTTAAGTTTCTCTTTATTTAACCCCTTGACACATCCCTGATAAAGTGTTTTCCCATTCACAGAGTCCAAAGGCATCCAAACCTTCCTGCTCTCTTCCAGAGGGCCCAGTCCTTCAGACTTTGACCTCACACACATCCTGGGAAAACAGTCACAATCCTCAGGTTTCAGTTGTCCGTTAAACCATTTCTGTAGGAGAACTCTGTCCTCTTCTGACAGCGCCTTTCTGAATTTCTCCAGCATCAGCCTGACCACTCGAATCGATCTGACCTCCAGTCTCCTCGCCACGGTTACAGCATTATCCAAATTAGCTCCAGCCAGTTCTAACAGATGTTGGACTGTAGTTATTCCTTTATTTGTCAGAGTTCCAGATGTCATCAGCGCCTCTTCCAATGAAGTGCCCAACCGAGAGCCCTTCAGTATAGGTTCCTTCAACAGCCAATGCAAGGATGTGTTTGAACCCAGACGCCCAGTTTCCAACAGCCCCCACATTTTAATAACACTCACATAAAATGATGGCAAACAACTCAGATTCAACTCTGCACAGTTCATAAGAAACATGTTTCTTCCAAATCCTAAATGACCAACAAGACCAAAGATAAACTCAGCCACGTGTCTCCAGGGTAAATTTAGAGGTCCATAAAGAAAGCTTTGTAGGACCTGCAGTCTAAAAGCTGCCTTCCTACTTGCCAGATGAACCAATCCCTGTCCTCCTTCCTCTTTAGGCAAAAATAAAACACTCTGTGGTACCCAGTGTAATCTATCCCAAAAGAAGTTTACTATGATACTCTGGAGTTTCATTAACAGGTTTACTGGAGGTTCTAACACTGACAGGCGATGCCACAGGGTGGAGGCCACTAGATTGTTAATAATAAGTGTGCGCCCCCTATAGGACATTCGTGGTAAAAGCCACTGCCATTTCTTTAATTTGCCCTCCATTTTCTCAATCACACCCTCCCAGTTTTTCTGAACCTCAGACTGACATCCTAAAAAAACACCTAGATACTTGATGCCATGCGTCACCCATTTAAACCCATCAGGTAACCTTGGTTCATTCCCTCGCCATTTTCCTACTAACAAGGCTGTACTTTTACCCCAGTTTACCTTCGAGGAGGAAATTTCCCCAAAGCACTCTGTGATGTGAATAAGCTTTTTGACATCACTATTATCTGTTACAGCAACCATGATGTCATCTGCATATGCTGACAGATGCATGGGTATAAGATTCTCCTTTAATTTAAACCCTGTTAACTGTTTTCTTATCTGACACAACATGGGTTCAATGGCTATAGAATAAAGCATGCCAGACATTGCACAGCCCTGCCGAATCCCTCTATTGATATTAAAAGGAGCGCTTAAACCACCATTAACCTTCAATACACTTTCAATGTCACAATACAGAGTTTTCATCAAGGCAATGAAACTGGGGGAGAAACCAAAAGCCTCAAAGGTGTTCCACAAATACTTATGCTCCACCCGATCAAATGCCTTCTCTTGGTCAAGAGAAATCAGACCAAACTTAACATCTACCGAGCTAGAGACTTCCAAATAATTACTTGCTCCATCACTTTTTTTAATCTATTGGCCAACACCTTGGAAAAGATTTTATAATCTGCACAAAGCAGACTTACTGGCCTCCAGTTCGTTATTTCACAAAGGTCACCTTTTTAGGCAGGAGAGTGAGGACCGCTCTTCGACAGCTCAGAGGTAGTTTCCCTCCAGACACACTGTCATTTATGACCTCTAACAAATCGTCTCCCAAAGTAGACCAAAAACATTTGTAAAAGTCTACAGGGAGACCATCTATTCCTGGAGCTTTGCCGTTTTCCATACTCATCAGCGCCTCCTGCAGCTCTTGCAGTGTGAGTGGGCGTGACAGGTCTGCATTATCCCCTTCTGATAACTTTGGTAAGTCAGACAAAAACTGCTCTGACATCAGCACGTTCTCTCTGTACTCACTGTTGTAGAGGTTTGAGAAGAAGTCCACAGCTCTTTTCCTGATTTCAGCTGAGTCAGTGAGATCTCTTCCATCAGCAGATCTGATACAGTGGATGAGTCGATTCTGACCATTTTTCTTTTCTAGATTGAAGAAAAACTTGGATGGAGCATCCATTTCAGAGATATTTTGAAAACGTGATCGGACTAACGCCCCCTGTGCTCTTATCCCCAGCAGATCTGCCAAAGCAGCTTTTTTGGATTTGAGTGCCTTAATGTGGCCTCCATCTCCTGTGGATCCACTTAAAGTCTGGAGTTCCACAATATCAGTCTCTAGATGTTTTATAGATTGTGTGACCTCTCTTGAGACATTAAAATTGTACTGATTACAAAACTGCTGAATTTGTATTTTACCAATATCCCACCATTGCTGTAAAGATGTAAACTGAGATTTCCTAGACTGCCACTTTTTCCAAAAAAAATTGAAACATTTTCTAAAGTGACCGTCATTTGTTAAAACCGTATTAAAATGCCAATATGCACTTTTTGGTTTGACTCCATTTATAAAAACATTTCCGATTAACAAACAGTGATCTGAAAAACCCACTGGACACAAGAAACAAGATTTGAATATTTGTAATTGGTGTTCAAAGCAATAAATCTGTCTAACCTGGCTAAAGAGATGTAATTATCTCTAGCATGTGCCCATGAATACTGTCTATTGTTCCCATGTTTGGAGCGCCACACATCCGTCAGTTCATACGTTTCAATAATACGTTTCAAAATCTTCCTTGACTGAGCATTAGGTTCCATATGATTCCTGTCCAAATCATCAACAGTGCAATTAAAGTCTCCTCCTAATATCAAAAAATCAGTTGAAGCACATCCTGAAAGGTGCTGGCTAATTTGTCAAGAAAAAGACATCTTTCAGTTGGATTTACTGGAGTGTACACATTTAACAAAGTGAGCGTGGATTTTTCATATCTGGCAGTCACTTTCAGTAACCTGCCTGAACGACCTCCTCTGAGTCTACAGACACCGGCACAAAGTTCTTTGAGAAAAGAATTGCCACGCCTGCACTCAAACTACTCTTATGACTCAAAAAGATATTTCCATCCCATTCTCTCTTCCACTCAACTTCATTATCATTATTACTGTGAGTTTCTTGAGCAAAAGCAATATCAATGCACTTAGTTTTTAAAAGTTCATAATACATAGTTCTCTTTTTAACATCTCTTGCTCCGTTAAGATTTAAAGATGAAATTTTAAAACTACTCATAATGAAACACACACTGAACAGAATGGAAAAATATGCAGAACATACTGTTTCCTGCCCTTTACTTTTTTGCTTCATCAGTAATTAGTGTCTTTACCTTCTGCACCAGTTTTCTGAGGCGGTACACCTCTGTGTCTTTAAGACAAGTATCACCCTTCTTTCTCATCAACCACTTTGAAGCGGCAACAAACAAAGATCCATTTGGAAAAAAAAAATCATCCACATTAACATCCCTCTTTCCTTTAGTTACTTCTAGGAAACTACGGATTTGCTCAAGATCATAACCATTGCTCTTCTGACCATCAGGGATAGATGAATCAGAATACTCTCGCTCACTATCCGAGTCAGGGAAGTCTTCTGAATCACTTTCTTGCAATCTTGTCTTTTCCTTTATTAAAGGCATTTTCTTTGGTGTCGCTCCTTTAGATTGTGCTTTCCTCTTTAGTTTTGGCACTTTAAACAAATCTTCATCACCTCCCACTGTTTTTTCCCCAACATCATGTATCACCTCATCAATGTTCCTTTGTTCCAGCTCCTCTCCTTCTACACTAGTCTGACTCTGATTCACAAACGCTTCAGCAGAGGCGTTGCACACTCTCCATCCGGTTGTGTTTCAGACCCTTCAGCTGGTGTCTCCCTCTGCACCCCTTCACTGTCCTCCTGACCCCCCCCCTCTGCACCCCTTCACTGTCCTCCTGACCCCCCCCCCCCCTGCACCCCTTCACTGTCCTCCTGACCCCCCCCCCTCTGCACCCCTTCACTGTCCTCCTGACCCCCCCCCTTCTGCACCCCTTCACTGTCCTCCTGACCCCCCCCCCCCCCCCCCTCTGCACCCCTTCACTGTCCTCCTGACCCCCCCCCCCCCCCCTGCACCCCTTCACTGTCCTCCTGACCCCCCCCCCCTCTGCACCCCTTCACTGTCCTCCTGACCCCCCCCCTTCTGCACCCCTTCACTGTCCTCCTGACCCCCCCCCCCCCTGCACCCCTTCACTGTCCTCCTGACTCCCCCCCCCCCTGCACCCCTTCACTGTCCTCCTGACTCCCCCCCCTCTGCACCCCTTCACTGTCCTCCTGACCCCCCCCCCCCCTCTGCACCCCTTCACTGTCCTCCTGACCCCCCCCCCCCCCCCTCTGCACCCCTTCACTGTCCTCCTGACTCCCCCCCCTCTGCACCCCTTCACTGTCCTCCTGACTCCCCCCCCCTCTGCACCCCTTCACTGTCCTCCTGACCCCCCCCCCCCCCTGCACCCCTTCACTGTCCTCCTGACTCCCCCCCCTCTGCACCCCTTCACTGTCCTCCTGACTCCCCCCCTCTGCACCCCTTCACTGTCCTCCTGACTCCCCCCCCCTCTGCACCCCTTCACTGTCCTCCTGACTCCCCCCCCTCTGCACCCCTTCACTGTCCTCCTGACTCCCCCCCCTCTGCACCCCTTCACTGTCCTCCTGACTCCCCCCCCTCTGCACCCCTTCACTGTCCTCCTGACTCCCCCCCCTCTGCACCCCTTCACTGTCCTCCTGACTCCCCCCCCCCTGCACCCCTTCACTGTCCTCCTGACTTCCCCCCCCTCTGCACCCCTTCACTGTCCTCCTGACCCCCCCCCCCCTCTGCACCCCTTCACTGTCCTCCTGACCCCCCCCCCTCTGCACCCCTTCACTGTCCTCCTGACCCCCCCCCCCCCCCCCTCTGCACCCCCTTCACTGTCCTCCTGACTCCCCCCCCTCTGCACCCCTTCACTGTCCTCCTGACCCCCCCCCTCTGCACCCCTTCACTGTCCTCCTGACCCCCCCCCCCCTGCACCCCTTCACTGTCCTCCTGACCCCCCCCCCTCTGCACCCCTTCACTGTCCTCCTGACCCCCCCCCCCCCTCTGCACCCCTTCACTGTCCTCCTGACCCCCCCCCCCTCTGCACCCCTTCACACTGTCCTCCTGACCCCCCCCCCCTCTGCACCCCTTCACTGTCCTCCTGACTCCCCCCCCTCTGCACCCCTTCACTGTCCTCCTGACCCCCCCCCCCCCTCTGCACCCCTTCACTGTCCTCCTGACTCCCCCCCCTCTGCACCCCTTCACTGTCCTCCTGACCCCCCCCCCCCCTCTGCACCCCTTCACTGTCCTCCTGACCCCCCCCCCCCCCCCCTCTGCACCCCTTCACTGTCCTCCTGACTCCCCCCCCTCTGCACCCCTTCACTGTCCTCCTGACTCCCCCCCCTCTGCACCCCTTCACTGTCCTCCTGACTCCCCCCCCTCTGCACCCCTTCACTGTCCTCCTGACTCCCCCCCCTCTGCACCCCTTCACTGTCCTCCTGACCCCCCCCCCCCCCTCTGCACCCCTTCACTGTCCTCCTGACTCCCCCCCCCCCCTCTGCACCCCTTCACTGTCCTCCTGACTCCCCCCCCCCCCCCCCCTCTGCACCCCTTCACTGTCCTCCTGACTCCCCCCCCTCTGCACCCCTTCACTGTCCTCCTGACCCCCCCCCCCCCCCCTCTGCACCCCTTCACTGTCACTGTCCTCCTGACTCCCCCCCCCCCCCCCCCTCTGCACCCCTTCACTGTCCTCCTGACTCCCCCCCCCTGCACCCCTTCACTGTCCTCCTGACCCCCCCCCCCCCTCTGCACCCCTTCACTGTCCTCCTGACCCCCCCCCCCCCCTCTGCACCCCTTCACTGTCCTCCTGACTCCCCCCCCCCCCCCTCTGCACCCCTTCACTGTCCTCCTGACTCCCCCCCCCCCCCCCCCCTCTGCACCCCTTCACTGTCCTCCTGACTCCCCCCCCTCTGCACCCCTTCACTGTCCTCCTGACCCCCCCCCCCCCCCTCTGCACCCCTTCACTGTCACTGTCCTCCTGACTCCCCCCCCCCCCCCCCTCTGCACCCCTTCACTGTCCTCCTGACTCCCCCCCCCCTGCACCCCTTCACTGTCCTCCTGACCCCCCCCCCCCCCCTCTGCACCCCTTCACTGTCCTCCTGACCCCCCCCCCCCCCCCTCTGCACCCCTTCACTGTCCTCCTGACTCCCCCCCCCTCTGCACCCCTTCACTGTCCTCCTGACTCCCCCCCCCCTCTGCACCCCTTCACTGTCCTCCTGACCCCCCCCCCCCCCTCCCCCTCTCCCCTCTCCCCTCTGCACCCCTTCATCCTTTCATAGATTGTGTTGATGCGAAAATTGTGTAATCAAACCCTTCAACTTTAAATTTCATGACCACATTCAGCGCATCACTATCATTCTTCAGGATCATGTAGAGTTGTCTCCTGAAAGACACAACATGTTTCAGTCTGCTGGATTCACATCCTGACGGGAGCATTTTCATTGCCGACACAATCTGTCCATGACGTGAAAGCTCCCTTTCCAACACCTCATCACTGATAAATGGTGGTAAGTTAGACAGTATGATTTTTTTCTCTGAATTAGTGAGAGGAAAAACGGTGACATGCGTGTTTTTAACAACAATTCCTCGCTCAACAACAAAGTTTACTTTTTCAATTGAGTCCAAAAAAAATCCCAACTGCGCTGTTCATCCTGGACGCAGCCCTTAAACTATCATACCCGACGACCTCCCCAACTGCCAGACTACAATCCTCCACTGAGTGCTCCACGCCGACCGGTACTTTAAGTCCGTGCCGACGGGAGAGGTTTGTGAAACCCCCAGAAGCATTGGCACTGGGTCTGCTACCTGCCATGACACACAGCCAGGTAGGCTACCGGCTGCTGCCGTGCAGCACACCGATCACCCCCCGTGAACCCCGATAGTGATTAGAAAGAAGTGTGAACAGTGTGTAAACTATCACCAGTGAAAAGAAAACAGTTTCTCAAACCTTCATGGAAAAAAAGACGAAACCTCATCCACTCCAACACACTCTCCTACCGCTCAGCAAACACTCACGCATGCGCAAGAGAGAGAGAGAGAGAGAGAGAGAGAGAGAGAGAGAGAGAGACAGAGAGAGAGAGAAAGAGAGAGACAGAGAGAGAGAAAGAGAGAGACGGAGAGAGAGAGAGACAGAGAGAGACAGAGAGAGAGAAAGAGAGAGACGGAGAGAGAGAGAGACAGAGAGAGAGAAAGAGAGAGACGGAGAGAGAGAGAGAGAGAGAGGACAGAGACAGAGAGAGACAGAGAGAGAGAGAGAGAGAGAGAGAGAGAGAGGGAGAGACAGAGAGAGAGAGAGAGAGAGAGGAGAGAGAGAGAGAAAGAGAGAGACGGAGAGAGAGAGAGAGAGAGACAGAGACAGAGAGAGACAGAGAGAGAGAGAGAGAGAGAGACAGAGAGAGAGAGAGAAAGAGAGAGACGGAGAGAGAGAGAGAGAGAGACAGAGACAGAGAGAGACAGAGAGAGAGAGAGAGAGACAGAGAGACAGAGAGAGAGGGAGAGAGAGAGAGAGAGACGGAGAGATTTTGATTTTTGCAAAACACTTTATTTACATAATTTTAGTTTTCACAGTTCAACTGTTCAACAAAGTGCTAGTGCATTAAAATCCGAGTATGTTTAAAAAAAAAAAAAATAATTTATCTGATAAAAACTTGTGCAAAAATTAATTCTTCATCAACAACTGAACAAATGATGTCATTAAAACACCAGCGCTGTTTAAAAGCGTCCAAGTCTCCAATGTGTTTATAAAATCTAAAATCTAGCCAGAGTCTTGCTCTAATGTTTATCAGCCACACTGCTTTGGCCTCCTGCCCCTCTCTGTTCTCCACTCTGTTTCTTCTGCTAATGTAAATGGCCATTTTTGCCTCACCTGAAAGGTAGTTAAGGAGCTGCCACTTCTCTTTTTGTTCTTTTTTGTAGGCAGCTCCCATAATAAAAACCCTCTCAGTAAAAACCACATCAAAAAAACTAAAAACCAATGTTAAAAGAGAGAAGAAGCTTGTGAGCCTCTTACACTCTATAAAAACATTCAGTCTCTGGAAGGCAACAAAAAGGACAGGTGTTAAGAACAGCAGGGTTAAGAACAGAAAGAAAAGCATTGGAGGCAATAGCACCATGTAAAATCCTCCACTGGAGGTCGGCAGTCCGTTTTTTGAGGGGGGGTTTATATAAAATCCTCCACTGTGGGCCGGCTCCATTTGCTCCCAGCCTGTTTGACCACACAGTGGGGGGGCGGTTGCACAGTCCGGCCTTGTGGATCGCCTTCACACAGTTCATGTACCAGGTTTTTTTGTCCGCTTTGTTTATTGTCAGCTTTTCTGGGTGTGCTATAGCCAGCAGGGGGCCGGTGAGCTCCCCCAGGCCTGGGCTCAGGAAGACTTCAGGGAAGGGGTCTGCAGGGTCCGGTCTGGCCTTTCTTTCACCATAGTCCATGAGGAGGCTCCTCTCTTTCCCCGAAAGCTTCTGGCGCCACAGCTCCAGGAGCCTCCCCGCCACCCGGACAGAGTGCAGGCCCAGAAGAGAGCCCAGGGCCCGGGCATCACGCAGCGCCGGCCCCACTGCATCCACCAGCTGCTGCAGGCACAGGGTCTTTGTTTTGAGCAGCGCCACCGTCAGGCCGGGGGTGACGCTGCTGCTGATGTCCAGCTTGGCCCTGTGAATCAAAGGCTCTCTCAACAACCAGTACAGAGAGTCAGACTTTGGGCACCTTTTACAGTTAAAAAGGGCCCAAGACTTAAAAACACCCTGATAAAACCGAGGCAGCCCACTTCATTTTAAAAGTTTAGAATCAATTAAAAACAGAGCAGCATCCAGCCCCAGGAAATCTGCACGTCTGAGAATGCAGCTGGCCACATCTCTCCACACTAGATCAGCCGGACCTGTCAGATATTTTTGTAAAAACTGTAGTCTGAAGGTGGCTGTCCGGCTGGCCAGGTGGACGAGGCCCTGTCCCCCCTCCTCCCTGGTTAAAAACAGCACCCCTTGTGGCACCCAGTGTAGACCATCCCAAAAAAAGTCGACCATTTTCCTTTGTAGCTGGGCTAGCAAGCCTGAAGGGGGGTCTACACAGGTTAAGCGGTGCCACAGTTGGGATGCCACAAGGTTGTTTAAAACCAATACTCTACCTTTAAAAGACATTTGAGGGAGCAGCCATTTCCACTTGGAAAGTTTCCCCTCAATTTTTTCTGTGACGGTCTCCCAGTTCTTCTGGACTATGTGTTCTTTCCCAAGGAAAACCCCCAGGTACTTAAAACCATCTGTTCTCCAGGCCAAGCTCTGGGGAAGAACTGGGAGACCGTCACGCCACTCACCGACAGCGAGGGCTTCACTTTTTATCCAATTCACCCTCGCTGCCGATGTTACGCTAAAACGTTTTATAATGTTGGTTAAAATATCTGCATCCCTCTGGTCTTTAATAAAAACAACAATGTCATCGGCATAAGCACTTAGGACAATGTTGCTATTAAAACCAGGTAAAACCAAGCCCTGTAAGTGGTAGCGTATATTGTTAAGGAGGGGTTCCAGGGAGAGTGTGTAAAGCATGCCGGACAGAGCACAGCCCTGCCTGACGCCTCTACACACCCTGAAAGGAGCACACAGGCCGCCGTTAAACTTCAGCACACTCTCAACCCCACTGTACAACACTTTGATCTTGGCTATGAACCCAGCGCTGAACCCAAACTTCTCCATAACTTTCCAGAGGAAGTTGTGTTCAACGCGGTCAAATGCCTTTTCCTGGTCTAGAGAAATCAGACCAGTGTTACAGCCCGATGAGCTGGAGACGTCCAAAACATCACGAATGAGGTGGACATTGTCCACCATGGACCTGCCGGGCACACAGTAGGTCTGGTCCCGGTGGATGACCTGCTCCATAGCCTTCCCCAGCCTGGAGGCAAAGAGTTTGGACAGAAGCTTGTAATCCACACACAGCAAAGACACAGGGCACCAGTTTTTGATGTCCTGCAGGTTACCTTTTTTTGGGAGCAAGGTGATTACGGCTCTCCTGCAGGACATGGGCATTGAGCCAGAGGCCAGACTTTCAATAAAAACATCTAAAAGATCTTTTGCAAAGATGTCCCAGAAGGCTTTATAAAATTCTACACTCAGGCCGTCTATGCCGGGAGCCCGCCGCCCTTGCATGCCCTGCAGAGCGGCCTTCAGTTCCTGCATCTGTAACGGCCCATTGAGCTGTGTGTTGGTCTCCTCAGAGACCTGAGGCAGTCCATTACAGAACTCCTCCATCAGAGCTTCCTCCTCCTCATATTCACTTGAATAGAGTGCCGAGTAAAAGCTCACAGCTCGCCTTCTTATCTGGCTTGGCTCTGTCAATGTTTGCCCTGTGTCTGCTAAAAGTGAGTGGATTACCCTCCTCTGCCCACTCCTCTTCTCCAGGCCGAAGAAGAAACTAGATGATGCTTAAAATGATGCTTAAAACAATAAATACGGTCTAGTCTAGCTGAGGAGATCCTACTCTCTCTGAGGTGGGACCATGTGTACTGTCGGCAGTCTGCATGCATCCTTCTCCACACGTCCACCAGGCCATGAGAATAGACCAGCTGCCTCAGAACATGTTGGGAAACTGGATGCAGCTCTGCATGGTTGCGATCTAAAGATGCATTTTCTGTACAGTTAAAATCCCCACCCAAGAATAAGAAATCCTCCGAGGCACAGCCATTTAAAACATGGTTAACTTTTTGTAAAAACAGCTTCCTCTCTGCACCGATTGTTGGAGCATACACATTGATAAAAACTGCAGTAAAAAGGTCGAACCGTGCTTTAATTAAAAGCAACCTCCCCTCGATAAAATGCTCGACCTCCAGTGAAACCGGAGTGAAAGACTTGGAGAGGAGAAAGCCAACTCCTCCACTAAGAGAAGTGTTGTGACTTAAAATGACTTCCCCCTCCCACTCTCTCCTCCAGTCTGCCTCATTGGTGCTATCACTATGTGTCTCCTGTAAATAAAAAACATCAATATGTTTCATTTTGGCCGTTTCATATATAGCTGCTCTTTTTTTTGACTCTCTGGCTCCATTTATATTCAAACTTCCCACTCTAAAATTATCCATAAGTGAGAAATTAAGAACAAAAATAAAAATCAATAAATTAATTAAAACACACATTGGAGCTCTTCCCGTCATCATTGTTCAGTTGTTTTCTAACTTTACACACAAGTTTTTTTAATCTAAAAAACTCCTTGTTAGTGATGCCAGACTCCTCCTTTTGGCTCATGTGGAGTCTGGCCGAGGTATAAAACAAACTTAAAACTGGGAAATGCTCTTCAACTTTAACACCTTTAGCATTTTTGGTTTTTGCTAAAAACGACTTAATCATTTCTGCAGAGTAAAGTTTTTTCTGTTGACTGTTACTTATTTTAAATCCAGATATATCACTGCTGTCAGAGACACAGTCATCACTTTCACTTTCCTCTGTCTGTCCCTGTCCCCTTGCTGTCTGTCTGTCCTCCTCCTCCTCCACTTTGCTAGTCTTTGCCTCATACTTTGTGCCTCTAGTTTTCCTTCTGCGTTTAGACGCAGATTTGACCCTCACTGCCTCCTCTTCCTCCTCCTCCATCTCAGCCTCTTCCACCTGTTCCCCCCATGTAAGTTTACTGTTCCCCCCACCTGCCTCCTCTGCCTGTGTTTCATCTTCCTCCTCTGACATACCCTCCTGCACTTCACTGACCCCACTTGCTTTATTTATCTGTACTTCACTCACACTTTTTCCAGCTGTTTCTTCCCCCTTTTCTTCCACCACATCACCCAAAACCTCTCCTTCACTTCCCTGATTGTTTTCACCCACACCGTGCACATCATTCATACTCACCACCCCGTGCTCCAGGTCCGACACAGCAGCGGCGAGGCGCGGCGCGCTCCGCGGTGCCGCTATCGGCCGCTCAGATGCCGCGGTCCGGGCCGCAGCGGATGAAGTCTCAGGGGCCTCCCGCCACAGGGCAGGGGCCTCCCGCCACAGGGCAGGGGCCTCCCGCCACAGGGCCGGGCGTCACCCCACGACCAGGCGGAGCCGGATCCCCTTGTCTCGGACAGGCCTTCACGGTGTGTCCCTCCTCACCACAACCAAAACACTTCATAGCCGACGAGGTGGCAAATATCACGTAGTCATAATCATCTACTTTAACATGGAAGCGGAGGTTGAGGTTAAGTATCATAAACAGTTGTCTCCGGTGAGACACCACGTGTTTCAGCAGCTGAGATCTACATCCAGACAGAATCTTTTTTATGGGGGACACCACCTTCCCATGTCTGGAGAGCTCTCTGCTAAGAAACTCGTCGGTTATGAACGGAGGGACATTGGACAGGATGACTCTGGTGGAAGGCTGTGTCAGTGGAGTCACCTGTACAAACATTTGGTTCACCGTGATGCCCGTCTCAACGACTCGGTTCACCTTCTCCACCTGATCCAGGAAGATGACCACGGCGCTGTTCATCCGAGCGGCCGACCTCACGCTGCTGTGCCCGACCTTCTCCCCCACCGCAAGCCCAATCTCCTCCACGCTGCACGGAAAGCTGCCATTCATTTTAATGCCATGCTTTCGCGTGAGGTGGCCGAAGGTGACTCCATTTACCATGACGTCTGAAGACGCCGACCGGCGAGACACCGGCAGGAGAGAAAAAAGAAAAACACAAACACAAACACACACTAACTATTAACTTAAAGTGAAACTACAACCAATAAACTACATTAAATTAAATCAAATTACTAACGAAAAGAAACTATCAAACACACTCGCTCAGCGTCTCACTCCGCACCACTCACTCCCAGCATGCACCAGAGAGAGAGAGAGAGAGAGACAGAGAGAGGGAGAGAGAGAGAGACAGAGAGAGACAGAGAGAGAAAGAGAGAGAGAGAGAAACAAAGAAAGAGAGAAACAGAGACAGAGAGAGAGAGAGAGAGACAGAGAGAGAGAGAGAGAGAGAGAGAGAAACAAAGAGAGAGAGAAACAGAGAGAGAGACAGAGAGAGAGAGAGAGAACCAGAGACAGAGAGAGAGAGAAACAAAGAGAGAGAGAAACAGAGAGAGAGAGAGAGAAACAGAGAGAGAGAGAAACAGAGACAGAGAGAGAGAGAAAGAAACAAAGAGAGAGAGAAACAAAGAGAGAGAACCAGAGAGAGAGAGAGAGAGTTTTGAAGCTACATCCACTGAAGTGTTAAAGTGGGACAGATTCTGTATGTTTTGATTTTTACATCTTTTATGCTGCGTTCACTAAAATCAGTTTTTCTGCACAGAGAGAATGTCTAACACCTGCATCTGTCTGCTGCATTTCTTTGTGCTGATGTTTGATGAAGGCGATGCCTTTATTGAGTCTGTTCTGCGGTGACGTTCAGAGTTTTGCTCGCTCAGCACAGTCCCAACATCTGGCCATAAGATGTAACTTATCATTTCAAGACTTTTGCACCAGCAAATATGTGTGGCGACAAAGTTATTGCCAAATAAATAGTGCCAGTTAGAAATTAATTTATCACAATCCTGGTAAGGTGAAGTTTTTTTTGATATCGCACATTTCATTGTTTTTCTATACCAAAGAGGAAGGTGTGCATCTGCAAACGCTGGTATGAACTAAGACACATCCACACTTTGTTTTCTGATTTTGTATTCTTGGAGTTTTCTTAAAGGCACAGAAAGTTAAATTCCGCCACCAGGGGGCTCTCAATAAAAAACAAAAACAAAAAATGATTTCAAGGCTGGTGGGGAATCATGGGAGTGATTCTCCCTGCTACTCCACCCCTACACCCCTACACCCCCATTGAAACGAACTCAGAGTCGACCGTAGTCATGACGACCGGGTGAAACCGACCTGAGGAAGAGAATATGTTCACAGACGAGCTGATGTATCCGAGTAGGTTTTTATCACAGATGCTCATACAGCGACAGAACGGCAGCTTTCAGTAGCAGCTCACGCTTCCTTTGACGAAACATCTGCTGTTTCCATGGTAACACTAAACAGGTGTCTGTCAGGACAGGCCACCACCACAACACACGTCCATTACGACTCTACAATTATTTTTGTCTCTGGTTTTGATAACTGTTGGAAACATTTGTACTCAACAAAAAAACTATTATAATCAGGGTTTTGTACATGTTTTAATTCATTTCGATACTTTCAGCTGATGTAAGAAAATGTGCTTTGCTTGTGTTGTGAGCAGCTTCACACTTTGGACAGTTTGATTAAAAGTCACTCCTTCACATTAAAGGAGGGAACAGTCAGCAGCTGTTACCTGGTGAACCTGACCTCTCCTTTATCTCTCTCTCTCTGTCAGCGCCGCTGGACCACGAGCTCGGGGAAACCCGTCTGCTCGTCCAGCTCCGTCTGCTCGTCCAGCTCTCTCTCAAACTGCAGCTGAGTCGCCTCTCCGATCACCACCTCGGCCGTGGTGAACACCTCCAGACCTCCCAGCACGTGGCCTCCCACCGTGCCGCCCTCGGCGTCGGCCAGGCAGACGTGAAGGTGAGCGTCCGGGTTCAGAGTGCCGACCAGGGACACGATCTCATACCGCCCGCTCAGGTGGAGCACCTGAGGAGGACAGTTCATGCTTTTTGTTTTTTCAGAGACAAAACTCCAAGAGCATAAAGTCATGTGACTGTGAGGTATACCTCGTTTGTGTTTGATGCCGTGGCGTTTGCCAACCTGAGCGTCGCCTTGGTGACGCTCCCCACACAGCTCATGATGAACGGCGCCTTGAGTCCTGCTTCCTTCACAAACGCCTGCAGAGACCCCAGCAGCTCCTGACCCGGGCCAAAGCGGACCGCGTGGACCTGCAGGGGGGATCCTCCTGAAGGGGAAGTCTGCGACAAAAGGTCTTATAAGTCGCCTCGTACACGCCAATCCCTCTTAGAATCGATGGATGTGATTGGTTTTCCGGGCGGGTTTGAATCGCAGGAAGTCATTTTGTAAACAGAGTCTGTGTTTATGAGTCTGACTGCTCTGAGATCAGCTGGAGAACAACAAAGCTGCTCTCTTTAAAGCGGGCTTCAAAACATGCTGAAAAGAAACACAAATGTGTCTAAATCCAAAATCTCTCCTTTTCTGTTCAGCGTGTGTGTGTGTGTGTGTGTGTGTGTGTGTGTGTGTGGTCCATTCAGATCTCTAACAGGATCACTGTGCCAAACCAAACACCAGGCTGACCTCTGACCCCTGCAGGAGGAGGGGGAGGGGGAGGGACTCTCATGTGAGCAGACATCATTAAAGCTCTAACTGATCTGCAAGTTTAACAGAAGTGAATAAAGAACACGCAGGGAGGCGGAGCTAACATCACTTCACACGCCTTACGTCGACATGTTACCACCTTTACCACCAAACATCTCTTCATTTCCTACTTTTAAACAGTCTTATATTTGTATCTTCTTAAAGAGAGATGTAAGATGATAAATTGCACGGTGACTTCATGCGTCTCTGATCATACCGCCGTCCAGAGCAGCTTTGTAAACTTGATGAAAACACAAAGACAAACCTTTTCACAGGCTTTTCAGATCTACATCGACCCGTCTGGAGACACACACACATTCTGAGGTCCAAACTTAGATTGTTGACGTGCGGCCTCGCCTCGGCCTCATGGAAACAAACATGGCAGGGACCGGGAAGTTACAATTTTTAAAAACATTTTCAGTAAATTGATTTATTGAAACAGGTGGAAAGAGTTTGGCTTGATCTTAAAAGACAAAAAACACCCGATGTGTTTCTGAATCGTAATCTGTGATCACGTCTCTGCTCTTCATCTTAACTTGTTGTTTGTGAACTGTTTCTTAATCTTGTAATATTTATCATGACGTGTGCTGCTGCCCACTGTGGGCCACAGCCTTGTGATTCAGAGTGAGACTCATCTTGCACTCCCTTTCCAAAGTGACAATGCTCCTTTATGTTTTGCGTGTGTAAAAGATTGAACGTTCTTTCATTTTTTATAGCACTTTTAGTTGCAGTTTCCTGATCAGAACATTAAAGGGGACATATTATCCCCCTTCAAAATATAACATGAATCAAGCACCAGAGGAGCTTTGTGACCCTGTATAAACCAGCTCTCTCAAAACGCTCCGTTTTGCTGTGTGTGTCTCTTTAAATGCAATGAGCCCGCCTGAGTTCCAATCCAATCCAACTTTATTTGTTAAGCACTTTAAAACAAACACAGTTGACCAAGAAGAATGAATAAAATACATAACTGCTCACATGAGATCAAAGAAAACAGCATGTGAAATACAGAATCAACTTAAAAAACATAAAACATAAGTAAAATGAATAGGAATCCAAAAAAGAAATCAAATAAATAAACAGGTTGACGTCTTACTGTGTGTCAAAGGCCAGGGAAAAGAGATGGGTCTTAAGAAGAGATTTAAAAACAGGCAGAGAAGAGGCCTGTTTAACGTGCTGAGGTAAATCGTTCCAGAGTTTTGGAGCCCAGCAAACGCACGTTCCCCTCTGAGCTTCCGCTTGGTTTTAGACATCACTCCTTTATTTATTATTGACATTATTGATTTAATCAGGAGGATTACATTTTTAAAACACCTCAGAGGACATTTTTACATCACTTTGAATATGAACAACAACATTTATTCTGACTAACTCATTTCTTTAAGTGTGATTTTATAGATTTTCTACAAATGTACAAAGTGGTGAGAAGAGAAAATCAGCATGAAAGAAAAGTTTGCTGCTCTCTCTCTCTCTCTTCAGACTCCTGAATCAGAACAGAAACAATAGAAAATATAAATGTATGAAAACAAATAATCAAACATGGAGAGCAGAGAGAAGTTGATATTTATCACTCAGAGAAATGTCAGTTCAGGTGAACAAAAGTCATCCTGAGCAGTGAAAGAGTCCACGGCTAAACAGACACAGGAAGGAGTGTCACTTAAAGACACTCAAACATTTACAGAACAGACGAGAAGAGGTCAAAGTACCGCCCATAAAGTTTGATTGACAGGTGACCACGATCAGATCTCAGCAACGAGCGTGGATAAAAATCAAGTTGAAGATTTAAAACACAGCAAGTTAAACATCTGTCTCATTAATGACTTCTGTCTATTTCAGTTTACACAACTCAGCAGAGACTCCAGGATACCAACCAAACCTGAGTCCAGCATGTAGAGGCTGAGTGAATGTGGTCTGGACTCTGTGGAGGAGAGTCATGGTTTTAGAGATGCTGTAGAAGGACAGAATACCTGCTCTGTGATCCAGGTACACTCCTACTCTGGAGGACCGAGGACCTGAGACAGGAGTGCTGACATTGTTGTAATAAAAGTTACAACTGTCACAATATAACGCCCAAGATTTGTCATTACGTCCAAATACACACTCATTCCCTGCTCTGCTGATATTCTTGTATGTGACTGCTACATCAACTCCTCCTCCTCCTCTCTGCTTGACTTCCCAGTAACAACGTCCAGTCAGACTCTCTTTACTCAGGACCTGAAAACATCCAGTGAATCTGTCTGGGTGACTAGAATAAGGATAGATCTGACCTGTAAATGTTACTTTTCTGTTCCCATCAGATAATAACAGCCGTGTGTTTACTGTCTTTGGATCCAGTGTGATGTCACATGAATATTTTAAGAACTCAGCTCTGGTCTTGGGCTCTGGTTCTGGTTCTGGCAGTAAAACATCCACTTCAGTCACTGTCTGTGAGATGTTTGTCCATTTCTCTCTCAGGACGTCCTGTAGTTTATCTCTGACTTCTGACACAGCCGCTGTCACGTCCTCAAAGAACCTCAGAGGACGGATCTTGATGCTGGATGAGTGTGTAGATTCACTGAGTGGTGACAGTGAGGGGTAGTCGTGTAGAAACTGGTTGTGGTCCTGTGTGTGTGACAGCTTCTTCATCTCAGCGTCTCTCCTCTTCAGCTCAGTGATCTCCTGCTCCAGCTTCTCCTGAAGCTCTCTGACTCGACTCACTTCAGTTTGCTGCTGGGATCTGACCTGCTGCTTCACATCAGAGCGTCTTTTCTCCATGAGACGGATCAGCTCAGTGAACATCTTCTCACTGTTCCCCACTGTTTTATCAGCGGAGCCATTGATAGCCTCCACCTCCTGTTGGAGCAGCTTCACATCTTTCTCTCTGTCCTGGATTCTCTGCTGGATGTTTTGTTGACTCACCTCCAGCTCTCTCTGCTTCTCGCTCCTTTCTGCTGCAGCTGAGACTGTGTCATGACCTTTGTGTTCGTCCACAGAGCAGAGATAACAGATAGACTGCTGATCAGTACGACAGAACATCTTCATCACCTCATCATGACGAGAGCAGACGTTCTCCTGGAGCTTCTTGGAGGGCTCCACCAGCTTGTGTTTCTTAAATGGAGCTGCTTCATAATGAGGCTGGAGGTGTTTCTTACAGTAAGAAGCCAGACACTGCAGACAGGACTTACAGGCTTTCAGTTTTCTCCCGGTGCAGACATCACAGGCCACATCTTCAGATCCAGCATAGCAGTGATCAGCAGGAGCAGCTTGGAGTCCAGTCTTCTTCAGCTCCTCCACTAAATCTGCCAACATGGTGTTTTTCCTCAGGTCAGGCCTCGCTGTGAAGGTCTGTCTACACTGAGGGCAGCTGTAGACTGTCTTCTCATCCTCTGTATCCCAGTGGCTTTTAATACACTTCATGCAGTAACTGTGTCCACAGGTAAGAGTCCCCGGATCCTTCAGGAGATCCAGACAGATCGAACAAGAGAAGGTTTCCCGGTCCAGCTGAACTCCTTTCTGCGCCATTTCTCCTCTCGGTAACAACGACTGTCTGAGATTCACTTCCTCATAACTGATAACAAGTTTCACCTCTTATCTATAAAGCATGTGTCTGTGCATGTGACTGTGCAGGTGTTGTTGGTTACACCCATCCTCAAACTGTAGATCTAAAGGGGAGGGAACCAGGAGGTATGAGGACAGAGTGCAGCAGGCTGTGTTTGAGAGCAGGAAGAAGAGGGAGGGCTGATAGAACTACGATTCATTCCAGGAAGAGGAGCGGTTTGAGAGAGATACTTGTTTACAACAGAGAACATTTCTCTGTTAAAAACACTTCTCCTTTCAGATTTTAGATGAACTCTTCTTTGAATCGGAGGGTTTGGAGAAGACCACAAACAAAACCAGATATTATTTGTTAAGATTTCACTTCAGAGCCACAAAATGAGTCTTTCTAATGATTATCCACTTCAAATCTATTATTATTGTTTATTTTTTGAAGCATAAATACCAAATAAACAACGTCTCTATGCTTCTAAATGTGAGGATCTGATGTTTTTCTTGGTCGTACTTTATAGAGCAGTTAAAGTTTTTTTCTCTTTTTGGCTGTTGATGGACTTTGACTTTAACTTTGTTGTGACTTAGAGGAAATTCATTTAGCAGCCGCAGGTGAAAAAAAGAAACGTAACCTGTAGAAAACACACTCAGGAACACAGACTCAGACATTAGAGACAAGCAAACTGAGGAAGAATAGTTATAGTTATCTGTTTGAGTCAAAGGTCTGTATTAAACTCAGACATTTCTGTGAACACTTCCAGGGTTTTTCTGAATTTACAAAAAGTGAGAACATTAAAGAGGACATATTCTCCCCCTCCTCCACCTTTTCAAACAGTCCCCTCCTCCACCTTTTCAAACAGTCCCCTGTGGTCTAATTGAAACATCTGTGCTGTGCTTTGGTCAAAATATAACATGAATCAAGCACCAGCCTCGCCCCCTGAGATTTCTCCGTTGATGGGTCCATGGGTGGCGATACCAGGGGAGTTTCTTTTGTTTTTTACCAGAATCCCACTGTGACATCACAAGGAGAGCAAGGAGGAGAACCCTTAAAGCCTCTGCAGAGGTCCTAACATTTTATGACAATGTGAAGATGATGATGTGCCAAAAGCATGTGTAGTTTCATTCATCATTTTACAGATAAACAATCCTTGAAAGTTGAAGTGAAGCCTATTTCCTTATTTTGTGAAACCTTTACTAAAGTATAACAAGAGTAATGTTGTAAAGTTATGACTTTTTTCTCATAGATTTATGAGATGAGATGAGATGAGATTCAACTTTATTGTCATTACACATATACAAGTATAGAGTAACGAAATGAGGTTTGGCATCTCACCAGAAGTGCAAATAAGCAGAAAGTGCAAAAGTCTGTGCTATGTACAGTAATTACAAAATTTACAGATGTAGACAAAAAAAGTGAATTATGAGGTATATATGGATGGCTGGATTAATGGGATGCTATAAATATAAATAAATGCTATAAATAAGTAATGCTACAAAATAAGTGTATTTTTAGGATTATAATATACAGAATAAGGTGCAGTGAGCATGCTATACTAATAATATACAGATTAAGATGCAGTGAGCATGCTATACTAATAATATACAGATTAAGATGCAGTGAGCATGCTATACTAATAATATACAGATTAAGATGCAGTGAGCATGCTATACTAATAATATACAGAATAAGATGCAGTGAGCATGCTATACTAATAATATACAGATTAAGATGCAGTGAGCATGCTATACTAATAATATACAGATTAAGGTGCAGTGAGCATGCTATACTAATAATATACAGAATAAGGTGCAGTGAGCATGCTATACTAATAATATACAGATTAAGATGCAGTGAGCATGCTATACTAATAATATACAGATTAAGGTGCAGTGAGCATGCTATACTAATACTATACAGATTAAGATGCAGTGAGCATGCTATACTAATAATATACAGAATAAGATGCAGTGAGCATGCTATACTAATAATATACAGATTAAGATGCAGTGAGCATGCTATACTAATAATATACAGATTAAGATGCAGTGAGCATGCTATACTAATAATATACAGATTAAGATGCAGTGAGCATGCTATACTAATAATACACAGATTAAGGTGCAGTGAGCATGCTATACTAATAATATACAGATTAAGATGCAGTGAGCATGCTATACTAATAATATACAGATTAAGATGCAGTGAGCATGCTATACTAATAATACACAGATTAAGGTGCAGTGAGCATGCTATACTAATAATACACAGATTAAGGTGCAGTGAGCATGTTATACTAGTTTACAGATAATATAAAGAATATGGACATACTATGAACATACTATAATACAATACTACAGATGGATGAGAGATGTGTGTGTGTGACCAGGAGGAGTGGTGGGGGGATGATGGGTGTGAGGTGATATGCAGGGGAAAGGGGGGGGGGGGGGGTCAGCAGGGTGCGGAGAGAGAGAGAGAGACAGAGTTCAGAGTTCGGGGGGTAGAGTTCAGTAGAGAAACAGCTCTGGGGAAAAAGCTGTTCCTCAGTCTGCTGGTTCTGGTCCGGAGGCTTCTGAAGCGCCTGCCGGAGGGCAGGAGGGTAAACAGTCTGTGGGCAGGGTGGGAGGAGTCTTTAAGGATGCCATGAGCTCGCCGCAGACAGCGTGTTCTTTGGACATCCTCAATGGCAGGAAGTGGACACCTTGTGATGCGGACAGAGAGAGAGACAGAGACAGAGACAGAGAGAGAGAGAGAGACAGACAGAGAGAGACAGAGACAGAGACAGAGAGAGAGAGAGAGAGAGAGAGAGAAACAAAGAGAGAGACAGAGACAGAGACAGAGAGAGAGAGAGAGACAGACAGAGAGAGACAGAGACAGAGACAGAGAGAGAGAGAGAGACAGACAGAGAGAGACAGAGAGAGAGAGAGACAGAGAGAGAGAGAGAGAGAGAGAAACAAAGAGAGAGAGAAAGAAACAAAGAGAGAGAGAAACACAGAGAGAGAGTGAGGGAGAGAGAGAGAGAGAGAGAGACAGAGAGAGGGAGAGAGAGAGAGAGAGACACAGAGAGACAGAGAGACACAGAGAGAGAGAGAGGGAGAGAGAGAGAGAGAGAGAGACAGAGAGAGAGAGACAGAGAGAGTGAGAGCGTGAGTGAGAGTTTTGAGTTTTTAAAACTTCATTTATTCTGATAAAAATGTATTTACATTCTCATTGTTGGGATACTGTCACAAACTACAATATGTCACAAAAATATGGATTTATATGAAAACATCTGCAAATATGATTTCAGAGTCTTTCAAAGAAAAGAGTACACCATCATCGTCCCATATTTTTTCAAAAACATCCAGCTCTTCCATTTTAAAAGAATACTTGTGTTCCAACAATATTCGAGATTTAACAAGGTTCCGAAACACCACAACACAATCACATCTCTGTCCTCTTTCCATTCTTTCTTTTCTACTGAGATAAACTGCCAACTTGACCAAAAAGGAAATTCAGCAGCCGACCTTTTTTCTTCTTTTTTTTACTGTAAGAGAAACCAAAAATGAACATGAGGTCAGTAAAATGTTCTCCATAGGACATTAGGAGAGTATTCAGTATCCCAAAAAGAGATCTCAATCTAGAACACTGTAAAAAACAATGAAAAATTGTCTCTCGTTCAGAGCAAAAGGGGCAATTATCTGAGACAGCAGGATTCAACACAGAAACAAAAGCATTAACAGCCACAATTCCATGTAAAATACGTCATTGTAAATCAGCAGTACTTTTTGTTAACGGTGGTTTGTAGAGCATGCTCCATGCAGGTTTGACCTCAGATTTTACTTTGAAATACTTTCTCCATGGTGTGTCTGCTCTATCTTTAAGTTTCTCTTTATTTAACCCCTTGACACATCCCTGATAAAGTGTTTTCCCATTCACAGAGTCCAAAGGCATCCAAACCTTCCTGCTCTCTTCCAGAGGGCCCAGTCCTTCAGACTTTGACCTCACACACATCCTGGGAAAACAGTCACAATCCTCAGGTTTCAGTTGTCCGTTAAACCATTTCTGTAGGAGAACTCTGTCCTCTTCTGACAGCGCCTTTCTGAATTTCTCCAGCATCAGCCCGACCACTCGAATCGATCTGACCTCCAGTCTCCTCGCCACGGTTACAGCATTATCCAAATTAGCTCCAGCCAGTTCTAACAGATGTTGGACTGTAGTTATTCCTTTATTTGTCAGAGTTCCAGATGTCATCAGCGCCTCTTCCAATGAAGTGCCCAACCGAGAGCCCTTCAGTATAGGTTCCTTCAACAGCCAATGCAAGGATGTGTTTGAACCCAGACGCCCAGTTTCCAACAGCCCCCACATTTTAATAACACTCACATAAAATGATGGCAAACAACTCAGATTCAGCTCTGCACAGTTCATAAGAAACATGTTTCTTCCAAATCCTAAATGACCAACAAGACCAAAGATAAACTCAGCCACGTGTCTCCAGGGTAAATTTAGAGGTCCATAAAGAAAGCTTTGTAGGACCTGCAGTCTAAAAGCTGCCTTCCTACTTGCCAGATGAACCAATCCCTGTCCTCCTTCCTCTTTAGGCAAAAATAAAACACTCTGTGGTACCCAGTGTAATCTATCCCAAAAGAAGTTTACTATGATACTCTGGAGTTTCATTAACAGGTTTACTGGGGGTTCTAACACTGACAGGCGATGCCACAGGGTGGAGGCCACTAGATTGTTAATAATAAGTGTGCGCCCCCTATAGGACATTCGTGGTAAAAGCCACTGCCATTTCTTTAATTTGCCCTCCATTTTCTCAATCACACCCTCCCAGTTTTTCTGAACCTCAGACTGACATCCTAAAAAAACACCTAGATACTTGATGCCATGCGTCACCCATTTAAACCCATCAGGTAACCTTGGTTCATTCCCTCGCCATTTTCCTACTAACAAGGCTGTACTTTTACCCCAGTTTACCTTCGAGGAGGAAATTTCCCCAAAGCACTCTGTGATGTGAATAAGCTTTTTGACATCACTATTACCTGTTACAGCAACCATGATGTCATCTGCATATGCTGACAGATGCATGGGTATAAGATTCTCCTTTAATTTAAACCCTGTTAACTGTTTTCTTATCTGACACAACATGGGTTCAATGGCTATAGAATAAAGCATGCCAGACATTGCACAGCCCTGCCGAATCCCTCTATTGATATTAAAAGGAGCGCTTAAACCACCATTAACCTTCAATACACTTTCAATGTCACAATACAGAGTTTTCATCAAGGCAATGAAACTGGGGGAGAAACCAAAAGCCTCAAAGGTGTTCCACAAATACTTATGCTCCACCCGATCAAATGCCTTCTCTTGGTCAAGAGAAATCAGACCAAACTTAACATCTACCGAGCTAGAGACTTCCAAATAATCTCTAATGAGGGATATATTGTCCCTAATTGATCTGCCAGGGATGCAGTATGACTGATCAACATGTATTACTTGCTCCATCACTTTTTTTAATCTATTGGCCAACACCTTGGAAAAGATTTTATAATCTGCACAAAGCAGACTTACTGGCCTCCAGTTCGTTATTTCACAAAGGTCACCTTTTTTAGGCAGGAGAGTGAGGACCGCTCTTCGACAGCTCACAGGTAGTTTCCCTCCAGACACACTGTCATTTATGACCTCTAACAAATCGTCTCCCAAAGTAGACCAAAAACATTTGTAAAAGTCTACAGGGAGACCATCTATTCCTGGAGCTTTGCCGTTTTCCATACTCATCAGCGCCTCCTGCAGCTCTTGCAGTGTGAGTGGGCGTGACAGGTCTGCATTATCCCCTTCTGATAACTTTGGTAAGTCAGACAAAAACTGCTCTGACATCAGCACGTTCTCTCTGTACTCACTGTTGTAGAGGTTTGAGAAGAAGTCCACAGCTCTTTTCCTGATTTCAGCTGAGTCAGTGAGATCTCTTCCATCAGCAGATCTGATACAGTGGATGAGTCGATTCTGACCATTTTTTTTTTCTAGATTGAAGAAAAACTTGGATGGAGCATCCATTTCAGAGATATTTTGAAAACGTGATCGGACTAACGCCCCCTGTGCTCTTATCCCCAGCAGATCTGCCAAAGCAGCTTTTTTGGATTTGAGTGCCTTAATGTGGCCTCCATCTCCTGTGGATCCACTTAAAGTCTGGAGTTCCACAATATCAGTCTCTAGATGTTTTATAGATTGTGTGACCTCTCTTGAGACATTAAAATTGTACTGATTACAAAACTGCTGAATTTGTATTTTACCAATATCCCACCATTGCTGTCAAGATGTAAACTGAGATTTCCTAGACTGCCACTTTTTCCAAAAAAAATTGAAACATTTTCTAAAGTGACCGTCATTTGTTAAAACCGTATTAAAATGCCAATATGCACTTTTTGGTTTGACTCCATTTATAAAAACATTTCCGATTAACAAACAGTGATCTGAAAAACCCACTGGACACAAGAAACAAGATTTGAATATTTGTAATTGGTGTTCAAAGCAATAAAAACTGTCTAACCTGGCTAAAGAGATGTAATTATCTCTAGCATGTGCCCATGAATACTGTCTATTGTTCCCATGTTTGGAGCGCCACACATCCGTCAGTTCATACGTTTCAATAATACGTTTCAAAACCTTCCTTGACTGAGCATTAGGTTCCATATGATTCCTGTCCAAATCATCAACAGTGCAATTAAAGTCTCCTCCTAATATCAAAAAATCAGTTGAAGCACATCCTGAAAGGGTGCTGGCTAATTTGTCAAGAAAAAGACATCTTTCAGTTGGATTTACTGGAGTGTACACATTTAACAAAGTGAGCGTGGATTTTTCATATGTGGCAGTCACTTTCAGTAACCTGCCCTGAACGACCTCCTCTGAGTCTACAGACACCGGCACAAAGTTCTTTGAGAAAAGAATTGCCACGCCTGCACTCAAACTGCTCTTATGACTCAAAAATATATTTCCATCCCATTCTCTCTTCCACTCAACTTCATTATCATTATTACTGTGAGTTTCTTGAGCAAAAGCAATATCAATGCACTTAGTTTTTAAAAGTTCATAATACATAGTTCTCTTTTTAACATCTCTTGCTCCGTTAAGATTTAAAGATGAAATTTTGAAACTACTCATAATGAAACACACACTGAACAGAATGGAAAAATATGCAGAACATACTGTTTCCTGCCCTTTACTTTTTTGCTTCATCAGTAATTAGTGTCTTTACCTTCTGCACCAGTTTTCTGAGGCGGTACACCTCTGTGTCTTTAAGACAAGTATCACCCTTCTTTCTCATCAACCACTTTGAAGCGGCAACAAACAAAGATCCATTTGGAAAAAAATCATCCACATTAACATCCCTCTTTCCTTTAGTTAATTCTAGGAAACTACGGATTTGCTCAAGATCATAACCATTGCTCTTCTGACCATCAGGGATAGATGAATCAGAATACTCTCGCTCACTATCCGAGTCAGGGAAGTCTTCTGAATCACTTTCTTGCAATCTTGTCTTTTCCTTTATTAAAGGCATTTTCTTTGGTGTCGCTCCTTTAGATTGTGCTTTCCTCTTTAGTTTTGGCACTTTAAACAAATCTTCATCACCTCCCACTGTTTTTTCCCCAACATCATGTATCACCTCATCAATGTTCCTTTGTTCCAGCTCCTCTCCTTCTACACTAGTCTGACTCTGATTCACAAACGCTTCAGCAGAAGTGGTTGCACACTCTCCATCCGGTTGTGTTTCAGACCCTTCAGCTGGTGTCTCCCTCTGCACCCCTTCACTGTCCTCCTGACCCCCCCCCCCCTGCACCCCTTCACTGTCCTCCTGACCCCCCCCCCCCCTCTGCACCCCTTCACTGTCCTCCTGACTCCCCCCCTCTGCACCCCTTCACTGTCCTCCTGACCCCCCCCCCCCCTGCACCCCTTCACTGTCCTCCTGACCCCCCCCCCCCCTTCTGTACCCCTTCACTGTCCTCCTGCCCCCCCCCCTCTGCACCCCTTCACTGTCCTCCTGCCCCCCCCCTCTGCACCCCTTCACTGTCCTC
>NC_089209.1:2649419-2656919 GCF_963930695.1 Labrus bergylta | reverse complement strand
GCTGATGTATCCGAGTAGGTTTTTATCACAGATGCTCATACAGCGACAGAACGGCAGCTTTCAGTAGCAGCTCACGCTTCCTTTGACGAAACATCTGCTGTTTCCATGGTAACACTAAACAGGTGTCTGTCAGGACAGGCCACCACCACAACACACGTCCATTACGACTCTACAATTATTTTTGTCTCTGGTTTTGATAACTGTTGGAAACATTTGTACTCAACAAAAAAACTATTATAATCAGGGTTTTGTACATGTTTTAATTCATTTCGATACTTTCAGCTGATGTAAGAAAATGTGCTTTGCTTGTGTTGTGAGCAGCTTCACACTTTGGACAGTTTGATTAAAAGTCACTCCTTCACATTAAAGGAGGGAACAGTCAGCAGCTGTTACCTGGTGAACCTGACCTCTCCTTTATCTCTCTCTCTCTGTCAGCGCCGCTGGACCACGAGCTCGGGGAAACCCGTCTGCTCGTCCAGCTCTCTCTCAAACTGCAGCTGAGTCGCCTCTCCGATCACCACCTCGGCCGTGGTGAACACCTCCAGACCTCCCAGCACGTGGCCTCCCACCGTGCCGCCCTCGGCGTCGGCCAGGCAGACGTGAAGGTGAGCGTCCGGGTTCAGAGTGCCGACCAGGGACACGATCTCATACCGCCCGCTCAGGTGGAGCACCTGAGGAGGACAGTTCATGCTTTTTGTTTTTTCAGAGACAAAACTCCAAGAGCATAAAGTCATGTGACTGTGAGGTATACCTCGTTTGTGTTTGATGCCGTGGCGTTTGCCAACCTGAGCGTCGCCTTGGTGACGCTCCCCACACAGCTCATGATGAACGGCGCCTTGAGTCCTGCTTCCTTCACAAACGCCTGCAGAGACCCCAGCAGCTCCTGACCCGGGCCAAAGCGGACCGCGTGGACCTGCAGGGGGGATCCTCCTGAAGGGGAAGTCTGCGACAAAAGGTCTTATAAGTCGTCTCGTACACGCCAATCCCTCTTAGAATCGATGGATGTGATTGGTTTTCCGGGCGGGTTTGAATCACAGGAAGTCATTTTGTAAACAGAGTCTGTGTTTATGAGTCTGACTCATAGACTGTAAATATTACTGGACGAACCCTGACCCGTCTGTTACATAGGCAGAAAATGAGTCCAATCGACGGCCGCATCCATATTGGATTTGCAGTCTCAACCTAACTTCGGATCAACCTAACGACAGCAGTAAGGCGGGACTGAATGGGCGGACTTAACTCCGCCCATTCAGCTCGACGTTAGCAGTCCACTTGACAGCATAGCTAACAGCTAGGCTGCTATCATCAACTATTCCTGCTCGTCCTGAGAAAACTCTACAAACAGTAAGTTAACTTTTCTACAACACAGTTAAAACGAATTATATTCAACCCAAATATTTAATTAAAGTCTTAAAACTACACTTTTTTAAATATACAATTATGTTTATGAGTTATTTGTTAGAGAAGTTAGACTTTGTCAGTGTTAGCAGAGAAATACATTAACAAAGTTTTATCCATAAACTGTAAATAAATATGAGACATCCAGAAGAAATCAATATTACAAAGCATACAGTTCATGTTACTGTTCTGACAAAAAGAGGAACGTCTGTGTTTTATATTTACTGATGTCAACAGCGATGAGGTGAACATGAAAATTGAAAAATAATTATTTAATATTTATTACAAGACATTTGTTTTCTATTGAACCTGTGAAGTCATGGAGTCTGTGGACAGTGTCAGCTTCACACCAAAAACTTTAAGTATTAGAAAAAATAATGTTTAAGACTGGCATCTATTATGATGAGTTGCAGCTACCTTGTTCAATATTATTCCTGCAGATGTGGCTCATAACAAAAAAACAGCCTGAGCTGTCACATGTAGTTAACTGTACATTTTGTCTTGTCTGAGGCATTAATTGAACACCTTTGTATTTCTCCTATAGACACAGTGTGGATTATTGGTGACTGGTCCATCGAGGTGCCCAGAGAGCTGCAGAGACAGAGGAAGAAACCTGAGCCTCAACAACATCTGTGTTTGTTGGTTCTTCTGGGGTGGACTTCAGTTGCTTCTCTTCAACAGCTCGCTGTGAGGGAGGTCTCCCCCGGATGGCCTGAGTGATGTCACCCACAGGCTGAGAGCTGAGACGGGTTTTAAACCTCCTGACAAACCGTTACACCGCGCCCGCCTGTCAAGCTGGTCAGCTACACGCCTTATTGTGAATAACTCTTATCCTTCATCAAATCAAAACTGATGAGTCATCAAAACATTCACCCCCCCCCGTACAGTGTGTGTCCATCCAGACATGAGCTAATCACACCTATTTGTTTGTTTTGTTCCAAGCTGTAAACATGTTCATCTCTGCTGTAAAAACAGACTTTTTTTAATGTTGTTTTTCAGATTAAATAAATATTTCTATATAAATGCACTCCTTTATGTCTACTTATGAGTATACATTTCAGATTAATGCTCAACTCAATAGCTAAGGGAAGGAAGTCTACTTTTACACAACTTCTTATTCTTTTGATAAATACTAATGTAGTTCATTTCTGAAAGTGGGATGGAACAGAGTCATTGCAAAAATTTGCCCTTAAACACAGCCCCATTCTTAAATCAAGATACATGGAGAGTAAATAAGATCAATAACTGGTGAATAAAAACACAGTTAAAAATGATTTAGAAATGTAGTCTTCCCTGATCAATATCACATAATATCAACTTCTCCCATCTAAACTGGACAAAGGGTTTTAAAATGGGAAGAAAATAGTTTGATTGCAAGTTGTTTGGAGGAGATCTAGTTTTATTTGAACAGCATGAATACAGTCTTCTAAGGTGCAAACCCTCCTCCTCCTCCTGAAGCCTGTGGAGCTCCTTCATGTACTGCTGTCTTATCTGCTGGCCATCTTCTCTCACCAGAACTTCAACTGTTGAAAAGTCATTCAGAAGAAGCTCGAGCATGTGACATGGATCCAGGAGAACATGGACTTTTAGTGAACGGTCTTCAGGATGGCAAAGAAAGAGAGAAAATATCAGTTATTCATTAAATCATTTTGTTTGTTCTCATCTATTTTTCTGTATTCATCTGTGTGTAAGAGCACATTTATAAATTCAACAGTGTACTACCCAGACAACAAAGGTACAGTATTCAGGTAATCAACATCTATTCAAAGTTAAAAAGATAAACATTATTGTAATCATGCTGTTTTCAGCTCTCTCACTCACACAATGATATTCCACATCAGATTGTCTCAGATTTTGTGTGAGGAAAAATTAAGCAGTTTATTGTGGATAGTACTTCATCTTAACATGAAACAAATATAATCTGAATTATTTAAATCATTAACAGGTCCCAACTCTCTGTGCTTTAGTACAGAACATACAGTAACTCATTTATTATTAACATGAGCTCAGTACATGGCTGTATTCTTCAAACTATTTCTTATACTTTATATCTATGTGCTTTAAATCTTATTTTCATTCCATATGTTATTTATATTTTATATTTCTACAGCTATATTCTGTGTATGAGTTCAGTGAAAATTAATATGGTTATTAATATAGTTCTTAATGGTTACAGATGCTCTTACAAAGTGAAGTTTTTTTTATTTGTTAACAGTTTGCTCAAATCTTAAGACACTACATCAACCATGTAACTTTAATGTCATCCTCTATAACCTACACAGCACATTAGGTTCAGTTCAGTTTATGTTACTGACGGATAATTACTACACAAAGTTTGTTTTTTAATGTCCACATTTAGGTGGAGTAAAACATTCATCATAACGTCAGATAACCACAGAGGTGAACCTTTAGCTTCTAACATCACTCATTAACTCACTATTTTCAACAACAACATCTTAACAACAAACATTTCTAAACCATTGACCGTAAATAATGTAAATAATGTAAATAATGTAAATAATGTAAATAATGTAAATAATGAGCTACACAGTTAGCCGACTGGTTTACAAGCTAACGCTAAACAAGCTAGGTCCGTAAATATAAACACATGAGTAAGCAGTAAATATAACACTACTATATCACTTACCGAAAAAAACTGAAGCATCAACTTGTTGGATGGTCTGTTAACCGCACAGCAAGCCATGTATGTTGTCAGATATGTGTTAAACAAACTCTCCAAACGAAGTAAGAAAGAGGAGAAATCAGACGGATCAAGCTGTTAGCCTCCTGACCTGCTGACCTGCTGACCTCCTGACCTGACAGACAGATGCAGCGCGCAGAGCTGTCAATCAAATCTGACACAACCAAATATGGGCATAGTCGTTTTCCTTAATAGAATAAAATCCGATGAGTTATAAAAACATTCACCCCCCCACAGTGTGAGGAGAAGGGGCCGTCAACTTCTCAGATACATCTGGTTTTTTGAACCAGGCTGTAAACATGTTGATTCCTGTGGTAAAAACGGGCTTTTTTGGCTGTGGGCTTATGGCACTTCCGGCGCTTCTGCAGCCAGCCTCAAGAGGAACCTCGAGGAACTGCAGTTTTTTGTACTTCCGCATAGGCTTCATTTTTCGAGACCGGAGGTTGCCCCTTGGTCTGACTGCTCTGAGATCAGCTGGAGAACAACAAAGCTGCTCTCTTTAAAGCGGGCTTCAAAACATGCTGAAAAGAAACACGAATGTGTCTAAATCCAAAATCTCTCCTTTTCTGTTCAGCGTGTGTGTGTGTGTGTGTGTGTGTGTGTGTGTGGTCCATTCAGATCTCTAACAGGATCACTGTGCCAAACCAAACACCAGGCTGACCTCTGACCCCTGCAGGAGGAGGGGGAGGGGGAGGGACCCTCATGTGAGCAGACATCATTAAAGCTCTAACTGATCTGCAAGTTTAACAGAAGTGAATAAAGAACACGCAGGGAGGCGGAGCTAACATCACTTCACACGCCTTACGTCGACATGTTACCACCTTTACCACCAAACATCTCTTCATTTCCTACTTTTAAACAGTCTTATATTTGTATCTTCTTAAAGAGAGATGTAAGATGATAAATTGCACGGTGACTTCATGCGTCTCTGATCATACCGCCGTCCAGAGCAGCTTTGTAAACTTGATGAAAACACAAAGACAAACCTTTTCACAGGCTTTTCAGATCTACATCGACCCGTCTGGAGACACACACACATTCTGAGGTCCAAACTTTGATTGTTGACGTGCGGCCTCGCCTCGGCCTCATGGAAACAAACATGGCAGGGACCGGGAAGTTACAATTTTTAAAAACATTTTCAGTAAATTGATTTATTGAAACAGGTGGAAAGAGTTTGGCTTGATCTTAAAAGACAAAAAACACCCGATGTGTTTCTGAATCGTAATCTGTGATCACGTCTCTGCTCTTCATCTTAACTTGTTGTTTGTGAACTGTTTCTTAATCTTGTAATATTTATCATGACGTGTGCTGCTGCCCACTGTGGGCCACAGCCTTGTGATTCAGAGTGAGACTCATCTTGCACTCCCTTTCCAAAGTGACAATGCTCCTTTATGTTTTGCGTGTGTAAAAGATGGAACGTTCTTTCATTTTTTATAGCACTTTTAGTTGCAGTTTCCTGATCAGAACATTAAAGGGGACATATTATCCCCCTTCAAAATATAACATGAATCAAGCACCAGAGGAGCTTTGTGACCCTGTATAAACCAGCTCTCTCAAAACGCTTCGTTTTGCTGTGTGTGTCTCTTTAAATGCAATGAGCCCCCCTGAGTTCCAATCCAATCCAACTTTATTTGTTAAGGACTTTAAAACAAACACAGTTGACCAAGAAGAATGAATAAAATACATAACTGCTCACATGAGATCAAAGAAAACAGCATGTGAAATACAGAATCAACTTAAAAAACATAAAACATAAGTAAAATGAATAGGAATCCAAAAAAGAAATCAAATAAATAAACAAGTTGACGTCTTACTGTGTGTCAAAGGCCAGGGAAAAGAGATGGGTCTTAAGAAGAGATTTAAAAACAGGCAGAGAAGAGGCCTGTTTAACGTGCTGAGGTAAATCGTTCCAGAGTTTTGGAGCCCAGCAAACGCACGTTCCCCTCTGAGCTTCCGCTTGGTTTTAGACATCACTCCTTTATTTATTATTGACATTATTGATTTAATCAGGAGGATTACATTTTTAAAACACCTCAGAGGACATTTTTACATCACTTTGAATATGAACAACAACATTTATTCTGACTAACTCATTTCTTTAAGTGTGATTTTATAGATTTTCTACAAATGTACAAAGTGGTGAGAAGAGAAAATCAGCATGAAAGAAAAGTTTGCTGCTCTCTCTCTCTCTCTTCAGACTCCTGAATCAGAACAGAAACAACAGAAAATATAAATGTATGAAAACAAATAATCAAACATGGAGAGCAGAGAGAAGTTGATATTTATCACGCAGAGAAATGTCAGTTCAGGTGAACAAAAGTCATCCTGAGCAGTGAAAGAGTCCACGGCTAAACAGACACAGGAAGGAGTGTCACTTAAAGACACTCAAACATTTACAGAACAGACGAGAAGAGGTCAAAGTACCGCCCATAAAGTTTGATTGACAGGTGACCACGATCAGATCTCAGCAACGAGCGTGGATAAAAATCAAGTTGAAGATTTAAAACACAGCAAGTTAAACATCTGTCTCATTAATGACTTCTGTCTATTTCAGTTTACACAACTCAGCAGAGTCTCCAACAAACCCATAAAGCCTGAGTCCAGCATGTAGAGGCTGAGTGAATGTGGTCTGGACTCTGTGGAGGAGAGTCATGGTTTTAGAGATGCTGTAGAAGGACAGAATACCTGCTCTGTGATCCAGGTACACTCCTACTCTGGAGGACTCAGGACCTGAGACAGGAGTGCTGACATTGTTGTACCAAAAGCTATAACTGTTGTTGAAACAATATAACGCCCAAGATTTGTCATTCTGTCCAAATTCACACTCATTCAATCCCCCTGCTCTGCTGATATTCTTGTATGTGACTGCTACATAAACTCCTCTTCTTCCTCTCTGCTCGACTTCCCAGTAACAACGTCCACTCAGACTCTCTTTACTCAGGACCTGAAGACATTCAGTGAATCTGTCTGGGTGACTAGAATAAGGATTGGTCTGACTCGTTAATGTTACTTTTCTGTTCCCATCAGATAAGAACAGCTCTGTGTTTACTGTGTTTGGATCCAGTGTGATGTCACATGAATATTTTAAGAACTCAGCTCTGGTCTTGGGCTCTGGTTCTGGCAGTAAAACATCCACTTCAGTCACTGTCTGTGAGATGTTTGTCCATTTCTCTCTCAGGACGTCCTGTAGTTTATCTCTGACTTCTGACACAGCCGCTGTCACGTCCTCAAAGTACCTCAGAGGACGGATCTTGATGCTGGATGAGTGTGTAGATTCACTGAGTGGTGACAGTGAGGGGTAGTCGTGTAGAAACTGGTTGTGGTCCTGTGTGTGTGACAGCTTCTTCATCTCAGCGTCTCTCCTCTTCAGCTCAGTGATCTCCTGCTCCAGCTTCTCCTGA
>NC_089209.1:2629419-2644419 GCF_963930695.1 Labrus bergylta | reverse complement strand
CCGCCGTCCAGAGCAGCTTTGTAAACTTGATGAAAACACAAAGACAAACCTTTTCACAGGCTTTTCAGATCTACACGACCCGTCTGGAGACACACACACATTCTGAGGTCCAAACTTTGATATCTATTGAACTTGCCTGTTTAATATCAATTTATCCCCCCGTGGCTGTTAACACACACTTGTAAAGAAAAGTTCTGATTAAGATTTTACTTTATTGATCTCTGTGAGGGGACATTTCAGTTTTTACACTCTGCAGTGTTGGGCCACGCAGGCTTAGAACAGTCAAGCAATGGACTTGGGCCTGCACCTCTGTAAAAGCCTCATTTGAGTTATTCACTGAGATCACAAAGAGGCCTAAAAGGACTCTTAATCCCAGAATCCCCTGCGGTACTTCACACCTACGTGTGAAGTAAAGGGGGGACCGGAACCTCTCTCTCCTCATTGGAGGGGACCTGAGGTAGACCCCCATGGAGCAGGCCAGGCTACAAAACTCCAAGACTTCCATTGCTCGCTCTCTTTCACGCGCTGACCTTCGGTGCTCGGAGACCCAAGAAGAGCTCCTGTTTCCTGCAACCATCTTCCTTTGTTTTAAGTTTTGGCGCGCAGGTAATCCGCGGCCGGCAGTGTTCTAAATTCCGAGCTCGGATTGTCCAGTGAACGCATCTCAGTTTCTCGGAGAGCGTCAGACTATAACAGATTATCAGAAAGATAACGGTCTTATTCCGTCCTGCAACGAAAGGACATCAACGGACATCTTTCCACTCGACGGAGAACCAACGAAGCCGCTCTCGCCGTAAGGGACCCTCGCCGCCATCAGACGCCTCTGCACCAGGACGGACAGAAGATCTGCTCCATCGCCGGACTCTTTTCCTTTCACCAATCGTGGACAAAGCGATTCACAAGTGAGGCTTAATTAGGTCTGGGCAGAATTAGCTTTAGAGAGTGTTTTTAACAATTGTTGATCAAAGCAGAAACTGTATCTTTATCTTTGTTGGACCTGCGTCCTGAGTTTTACCTGTTTAAAACTCTTGTTGTTTCGGACCGCTGCGTCCTATATGTGTTTAGCGTAACAGCGTTATAACCGGGTATTACTCTTCTGATCAGAAAGGCCAGTGTAAGCTGTATTAACTTGAATTCGGCTATTGGTTTGTTTCTGTGAATGAAGGGAATTACTCCGAGTTGTGGCGCGGGAGTCGGACTGTGATCCGGCCTCTTCAGGCACGCATTTCTCTTTTATTCTCTTTTATTTCCCCTTCTACGCACACACACATACACACATATTCCTGTGTAAACGTACATCTGGAGACCAACTCCACCACCGCGCCATTACGCACAGAGATCTATACACTCGCGGCTATCCAGACGCCTCAGAGACACAGATTGTGTAGGGCCGAACTCAGTCTCTTTTAGACCTTAAGGCCACATTTAGGCCTTTGTTAGGTGTGCGCCATCGGAAGGGCGACCACGTGGGACGAAGTAATCTTCCCCCCCCTTCTCTCTCCCTTTCATCCACACGCGCACACACCCAGGTCTTTGTTAGGTTTGCGCCATCGTGAACGACCACGAGGGTACGAAGCCATCTCCCCCCTTTCTTCTTGCCTCTCTCTCTCTCTCTCTCTCTCTCTCACACACACACACACACACACACACACACCTACATTCACACCCCTTCCACAAGCCTTTGCTTGATAATGTTTGTTGCTTAGATTAGTTTATAATAGTTATTGGTTTGATTAAGTTCATTGATTTTTATTGATGTTGCTTTGTTTAAATAAATTCTGTTATAATTTAAGAGAGCAGTTGTTTGTGGTTACTGGTGTATTTGCATTGTGATATAAGCTGAGAAGGCTTTGTGTACGGATTTCACGCCTTCAATTTATTAAATATAGTTATTCATTATTAATAATATTAGTAATTAAATAACTAATTTGAGACTGATTTGAGTGATATTTTGGTTATATTTACCTGATTACAGGTTGGTGCCCCAAAACGAGATTAAACATAGTTTAATGATATTTTATTTATATTATTAATAATTAAGTATAATTATTAAAGAATATAACCAAAGTTGACTTGATACAACCCCAACAGCAGTCATGCAACACACACATAGGCTGAAGCACCTCTCCAGCTACCAGACCAACGTCCAAACTTGGTCCACACTGGGACTTGAACCAGCGACCCTCCGGTTCCCAACGCAAGTCCCTACTGACTGAGCTACTGCCGCTCCTGATGCTGTTCAGGAGCTCGTTCCTTAAGTCACAAGAAGATTCATCCAGTCGTCAGTAGCTGATGTTTATCGGAGGTGTGCAGGTGCAAGTGGAAGAAAAAACTAAACTTTTGAGACATGGATGGAGAGGGAGCAGCCTGCAGAGAACAAAGGTACAGTGTGTGTGTGTGTGTGTGTGTGTGTGTGTGTGTGTGTGTGTAAAAAAAATTACAAATCATTTAGCGGATGCTTTTATCCAAGAGGGAGCAAGTACAACACAAGTAAGGATATAGAGAGGAGGAAGCAACATCAGGGAGTGCAAACAATCAGCTTTAAGTCTGATCGAACACACAGGTGGTGACAGGAAGTGACCAGAGGTGCTGACAGGAAGTGACCTGAGGCAGAGCACAACATCAACAGCTGTTCTTGAGAGTTCTAATCAGCATCAAAACCATCCTACATGTCATCATCGTCATCATCATCATGAAGGTCGTAGGTGTTCATAAAGAGCTGGGTCTTTAGTTTTTTCTTAAAGGTGCAGAGGGACTCTGTAGATCAAATGGAGTTTGGAAGTTCATTCCACCACCGGGGGGCGACAGAGGAGAAGAGTCTAGTTAGGGTGGCGCCAGGGAGGGGCTAGGGGGGCGCTGTAGCTAGCTGTAGGATAGCCATAGAATCCCCCTAGCACCCCCCAAGAAACGGGAGACTCAATCAAAATCTGGAAACGAGTGTGATGAACCTAATCGAGCTAATACAGGTGATGATGACACTGAGGTGTGTTTACTTAGGTAGGCTTGTGGACGTCTATATCCCATGAGCTGAATATCTAACAGAGTGTTTACTACAGAACGCGAGCATTTCTACTGGAGTGAGAGCTCCAGTAGAAACTGAACTGGTGACTGGCATGGGGAACCCTAAATCTCAGAGCACCCTCACTGAAAAGTTGAGCGACCTCATAGAAGGGAAGCAACTCGATCAGATTACAGTGAACTGTAAATTCACGCTTAGTGAAGAACAGAGTAAAAAATAAAATGTAGGAGCTTTAAATACAGACACACACATCCCTACCAACGAGACAATAACTAAATATCATCTGCTAACTTTGGACTTTTCTCTCGTCCCTCTGCTGAACTTTAATCTAAACTCCTAAAGAAAGAGAAGTGTGAACTCACCATGTCGAGTCTGAGGCTCCAGAGAGACTAAACTGTGAGCACACACACCAGTCAAACATTTACAGTCACACACATGCAGCATGGGCTTTGACCTACACTGAGCATGCTCAGAAAACCGGACTGAACTGACAACTTCCTGCAGAGATTTTTTTTTAAAGAAGACCCCTTTGTACTTTGTATTTCTTGTCTTTTACTGCCCCCTGCTGGCGGTTTAAGAGTCAAGCAGCTTGAAGGTATTTAAGTTCAGTTTGGTTTTAATAACTTATTCTGGTATTTTAAGTTTTGTTAGAGGCTTTAAATAAGGTGTAGAACATACATTAGTATTTTTTTTTACTCTAATAAGAAGAGGTGTAGTCAGATTTTTTGATTTATTTGCTAATTTCAGTGTTTGTTTCCCACAAAATATAACACAATGTGACATATTTTTAAGACGGCTCACAAAACAAAACTAAATCAACGATATAAAAACAATCAATACAATCATTTAGATTGACTCAGTGAATTCATAATTTCCCAGATCTTTTTCTTTATACATTTTTTAAATCTAATAATACCTGAGCAACATTTTAAGTGATTGTCGAGATAATTCAATAATTTAACTCCATTTACTGAATTACACATTTGTTTTAATGTAATGCGTGCAAATTTTTAAAATTCAATCTCCGTCTATGATTCTCCTCATTAGATGTAAACACAAACGACTTCTGTACATGTTCAGGCAATGATCTATTTGTTACACCTTGTTTATAAGTCTGATCGCTCTTTTCTGTAACACAAACAAAGGTTAAGTGTTGGTCGTACCTCGGTACAAATTTAAGATTAAGATTAAGATTAAGATAAACTTTATTGATCCCGTATGGGGGAATGTTTTTTTTGTCACAACAGCTCAAGAAACAGGAATATAATTATCAAAAATAAAAAGAAGTTAAAAATCAAACATATGTACATCAGTTAAATAAAGGGAGATAAAAATACAATAACAGAATAATACCTGAATAATACCTGAATAACTTAAATGAATTATATATATATATTATAAATAATAAATATGGAAGAACAATCAAAACTTTTGTTATCAACATCTGTGTAGACAGTTATACTGATATACTGTTGTGACCCTCGAGTGTTGCCATACTCAGCGTAAGTCTCGTGAGACTTGGTAAGAACAAACAGGACTTAAGAATGTTCATATGATCTTAAAGAATGTCAGTGAACAAAAAAAATACTTTTAGACTTAGCGTGACGTCTGATCACACTTCATCCTGATTTTAATCTCATTTAAACTCTGAGTGGAGATTTTTGTGTTTACCACTAGATGGCGCTGTGGTGTAGAAAATGGATCCTCAGCACTCACTGGATCCCTGATTGAGAACATCGCTCCCGTGAAAAACAAAGCAGCCTCACCTTTGACCTTCTCCTCAGGAGTCTTTAACAGATCCAAACATCATAGATGTGGAATGAATTATTGAATTAATCTTTATTTTCATGTCTGGACTCTCAACACGGGGCCTTACCAAAAATATTTCATAGTGCCATCACACGGGCACAAAACGAAACCAGTACAAACACGGGTAAACACCTGTGTGTGTAACATAACAAATACATGATCCAGAAAGAAGGAGAGAGAGAGAGAGAGAGAGAGAGAGAGAGAGAGAGAGAGAGACAGAGAGAGAGAGAGAGACAGAAAGGGAGAGGCTTCTACTGTGTTTTAGACTTAGTTTGTCCTGAACGTTTGTCTTCCAGGTAATGGATAACTAGCTGCAGGTAATGGTTTACAATCTCATACCACATGAGGCCACACATTTATACATCAAATAAACCAGCTGTAGAATTTACATATATGACTGAAACAGGGGTTTTCAGTTATAATCAGAACCTCAGGTTTTTTGTTGATGTCTTAACTTTTGAACTTTGATTTTAAGGAGATTTTAAACGTAGGGATTTTTAAAAATGAAACTCTTACTTTTAACTGATTCTAAAAATCATTCATCAGACGCTTTTATCCAAAGCGACAAACATCGGCAAGTATGAACAACACGAGCAAGGATGTAGAGAGGAAGAGACAATGTCAGGAAGAGCAAACGATCAACTTTAAGTCTGAACTCAGACGTAGTTCTTTCCCACCGAACATGTTAGTCATCAATGAGAAATACTTTCACCTGTATTTAAATGTATTAAGGTCATATCAGGATCATGAGGAAGGACACAGATCAGGACTTTGTGCAATGCTAAATAAAAATGAGATGTGATTTTTAAATTGCTGGAAAGTCAAAAGTGATATTCTATGAGGCAGAATCAGATCTCACAGTCACACCTGCAGCTGTGTATTTGTCAGTATTTTTCCGTGTAATAATGAGCAGATTAAATCAGGGTTGAGGCGTGTCGGGGCTCCTGGGAGCAACGCGAGGCCATGCTGCGGTGATTATTTTCCAGCAGAGGAGCTTGCATGTATTCCCCGAACGAGGTCCTGATTACGATCAGGTTACAGCGTCCATGACAACAACCTGCAGCTCCCCGGCAACCAGACTTCAAACTCTGCAGTGTGTCTTCACTTTACTTAGAGAGGATTCAGGACAAGAAGAAGATCTTAAAACACCAAATACTCAACATGAACAGACCTCAGTGTCTCCTTTCTTATTTTGGATCATTGCAGGTTTGTGTTCTTTCATGTGCAAATCACTAGAGAGAGCCAAATGCATCCTTTGACCTTCTGACCTCTGACCCTTACAGTATGTGCTGCATATAATGTTGGAGAGTTGTAGTTAAGACATACTCAAGACTGGAGGCTCCGAGACCAAGACATTTAGGGATCAAGACCGAGTCAAGACCAAGAACAAGGCAGGGCGAGACCGAGACCAAGACCATAAATATGACAGAAAAATCCTCATCTTGTGTTAAGAGGGCGTGTCCCTCACTTAGACCGTAACACTCCTCTTTCTTTTAGAAAGAGGAGTTTTCCTTCTAATCACAGTAATGACGTGGAAACAAAGCCTATCAGTTTGTGGTCTTGATTTAGAATCTGGAGTCCGCCCAGTCTGAGACCGAGACAAGACCGAGTAAAATTGCCCTTGATTCCAAGATGGACCAAGCACGGACCAAGTCCAGAAATTGGTCTGGTAGCTGGAGAGGTGCCAGTCCACTTCCTGAGCACTGAACTGACAAATAAATAAAATAAAATTAAGATGAGACCGAGACCTTCAAAAAGTGGTCTCGAGACCAAGACTGATTTCAGGTACAACACTAAAAAAGACCTCGCTCTTTGTTCTATTATCTACAAAGATCCAACATCAATCCATCATGAGCACTAAGAAACATTTAGTAAAAGTTACAGTGGAGAGGAAAAACTTCCTTCAAGAGGCAGAAACCTCGAGCAGAACCAGACTCATGATGAAGAGCCATCTGCTTAAAAAAATGGGATCATGGGGGAGGATGTGATGAAGGGAAGGGGCGGAGCATGAATCTGTGATGGTATGAATTTGTTACAAACACACTACAGGTATGTTGACATGATGTGACAGGATAGTCATAAAATACCCTCACAGCGGGGGTCAAAGTCGCACAAGGGGAATCTTTAAAGTTTAAATTCTTTAAACTGTTATTTTGTTTCTCACTACAACTCAACAAAGTCAGCCTGCTCTCATTTCCCCCACAGTTGTTGATTTTTTATTTCTAAAATGAGTCGTTTTGGCCGACAGTGCCGGTGAGAAGCCGTGTTTAAATGCTTACAATAGAAGCTTTTAACTGCTGCTTTGTTTTCCATTAATCCTCTGACCTCTCTGGAGTAGGGAAAAAAATTCAACAGCAGGAAGTAAAGTGGGCGTCCATCCACTCGTCGTGATAAACACACAGAATCACAAGATAACCTTGCTTCTGTATTGATCTAGAAATGAACAATGGCTCTTTAGAAATCACATTGTTTCAGTGAAGCTCCTCTTTAATAGGATTTGGACTTCTAATCAGTGCTTTTGGCATATATGTGTGTGTGTGTTTATGTATTTGTGCAATGTCCATGTGTGTGTGTGAACTAATTAGGACCAGCAATTACCCCAAACTGTGGCTGCGTCTCCTGCTGAAGGAGGGGTGGGCGGGGGCAACAATAGCAGACTGTCAGTGCCAACGCTGCCATGCATGACAGATGCATGTGGACACGCCAGACAAAAGCACGGCTGGCCGAGCGTGTGTGTGAGAGAGTGAAGGGTGTGTGTGAGTGGGGGTTCAGATTGTGTCCGATGGAGAAGGAGTGGTGGAGCGCTGCTGGCGGCTCAGGCATCCATCCACGGCACCAGCAGCTCCCAGAAGCCCCTGCTGCCTCAGTCATAACCACCACCCCGGAGCTGTCAATCTCCCAGAAGCCCCTGCTGCAGCTCCTTCGGTCCATCCTGCTAATGGAGGGATGACTTCATGCTCATTATAACATCATCTGCATAGCAAGACATTTTTTATAATTTACACTGTAATATATAATTTTTAAAACCACCTGTTATAACTTTATGATGCTTTTTTTTGTACTTCTAAATATGCAACAAGGTTTTTTAAAAGTCCTCAGAGTTGGTTGGGGTATAGGACAAAAGTAAAAAAAAAAAAAGAATAAATCTGTTGATAAAAAGGTAGGTTGAGACAGCATTTCCAACATGGCCACCTGCCATCATTGGGCTGCAAAACGCCTCTTTAAAAACCAATGGAGGACATCACTGAGTCTGTTTCATGTGGCAACCTCCAGTGTTAAAAAATTAAGCCGATGAAGAGGTGCACAATCCTGCAGTTCCTGGAGTGTCCACTAGAGGCTGGCTGCAGAAGCACAGGAAGTCACATACACACCCATTCTAAAAAGCCTGTTTTTACAGCAGAGATGAACATGTTTACAGCCTGGTTCAAAAAAACAAATAGGTGTGATTAGCTCATGTCTGGATGGACACACACTGTACGGGGGGTGAATGTTTTGATGACTCATCAGTTTTGATTTGATGAAGGATAAGAGCTATTCACAATAAGGCGTGTAGCTGACCTGATTGACAGGTGGGCGCGGTGTAACGGTTTGTCAGGAGGTTTAAAACCCGCCTCAGCTCCAGCTCTCAGCCTGTTGTTAGGTTGACTGAAAGTTAGACTGAGACAGCATTTCCAACATGGAGACCTCCATCGATGGGACTCCAGCGCCCCCTGCAGGAACAGGCCGGGGACGTCACTCAGGCTTCAAACATTAATGTTTATAGTCCGTGATCTATGAACATGTTTCATACAGTCGATGGTCCTGCTGCTGTTTGGAGGATGTCATTCCCAGTTCTCTTTTTAGCCTCATTTCCTGTCTCTTTATGGCTGTCCCATCAAATAAAGTCACAGAGCATAAAATAATGGTGGACCAGCTTACCTCCGTTAGGAAGGGGAGTGGTCTCTGAAGCGGTTACAGGCACACTTTTAGACCTGATCCTGGTCCTCCTGTACCTCCACCTTGAAGTCAAGAGGTCATACTCAGACCAAAGGGGGTGCAGAGGGTCTAATCTTGTTGGCTATATTCAAGGTGTACTGATCGGTCAGGTAGGAAATTCTGCACACAAGATTAATATGAATCATTCAAATAAGAATCCCAACATGGTTAAAGCCTCAGAGGTCGTTGCCCCCCCCCCCCCCGCCCAACGACGTGCCAATCACACACACACACAAAGGATTTTATTATTGGAGTTTGTTCAACACACTCATTAGCGCGTTGGTCCAGAATTCGTCCCCCTGCTGCCGCTGCTTGTTAATTCAAGTCGTACTGGCACACATCGGCCTCCCTCGTTAACTTTTTATAATGACATGGAATTAAATCAAAATCATCTCATTAAGAGACACTCTTCATTATTTCAAGGTCAGTATCAGACGGATGAAAAAAACGCTGCTCTGCTGTCAACAAAAGGTCACAAACCCTAATGCATGATGAAACATGAGACGAGAAAAACATAAACAGCATGTTCAAACTTAAAGTCTTTATGTGATTTTTCACACTTAAATATAATATAAATCAAGTATCTCCTCTGAAAATAACTCTGTGAGTCATGACTGTCTACAATGGGTGTAACACCCGAGTCCCACTGTCTGTGATGTTTTCAGAGTTTTCAGAGTCCTATCTTCACTTTGTTTACATCGTCGGGACGGCCGGCTGACTCCTCCCCTCGTGTATAAAAGTAGTTTAATTGAGGGACTAGAGAAAAGAAGAATAACATACTGTACTCACTGCTTAACTGTGTTTCTAGATCACGCTCATTTCAGGTACATTTACATGCAGTGTGAAGATACCAGCATAATAAAGATCGCTAGCATTAGCATGCTAACACAACAATGCAGCGCGAGTTGTTTTGGTTTCATGCTGGAGCTCAAGGGCGACATCTGCTGGATCAAAAAATCGCATTTAAAGCCTTTAAACAGAATTGTTCGCTTGAGACAACAAGGTAAATAGGTCAGGATCTTGAGAAAACAACAGAAATGTACTCGTTAATGCGTGTCCTCTAGGTTAACGTGAGTGAGGGCTGTCAGATGGGGCCCCCTTAGGGAGGTTTCCCGCTGTCATTGGAAAATTAGCACGTTTTGAGGTCAGTGATAATACCTCAAAGTCATTAAAAGCAGAATCAGAGGCGAAGAAGGCTGCAGACGTGTTGAAGGTTGTCGAGATGTTTCCACATGAAGTGTGTGTGTGTGTGTGTGTGTGTGTGTGTGTGTGTGTGTGTGTGTGTGTGTGTGTGTGTGTGTGTGTGTGTGTGTGTGTGTGTGTGTGTGTGTGTGTGTGTGTGTGTGTGTGGATGTTTTGTCCGAGCTGGCACTCAGCAGCATGTTGGAATGACATGTATGAACATGTCAGAGCCACAGGCAGCTGTGAGTGTCAGGTGCCTGATTCGAAATGTGTACGTGTGTGTGTGTATGTGTGTGTGTATGTGTGTGTGTATGTGTGTGTGTATGTGTGTGTGTATGTGTGTTAAGGACTAGCTTACAGTAGGTTGATCACAGTTTGTGGTACATGGAAACCTTTTGGACCAGGAGGATGATTCAGGAGGGATAAGTGGGGACATTTTTAGAAAATGTAAGGTTCTTGTAAAAGTGATGTCACTGGATCCAATATGGGAAAACGATGAGGACACATTTAAAAAAAAGTCAGTTTTTGTGGAGAGTAAAGAGAAACGTGAGAGCACCTTCGGAAAGTGATCATGGGCATTTATGAAAGTGGGGACATTTGTGGAGAGTTGGGACATTTTTACAATTTAGAAAAAGTTCAAGGACATTCTCAGGAAATGACTACAATTTCTTAATTAACACATTAAAGTCTTTATGTGATTTTTCACACTTAAATATAATAGAGATCAAGTATATCCTGAAAATAACTCTGTGAGTCATGACTGTCTACAATGGGTGTAACACCCGAGTCCCACTGTCTGTGATGTTTTCAGAGTTTTCAGAGTCCTATCTTCAGTTTGTTTACATCGCCGGGACGGCCGGCTGACTCCTCCCCTCATGTATAAAAGTTGTTTAATTGAGGGACTAGAGAAAAGAAGAATAACATACTGTACTCACTGCTTAACTGTGTTTCTAGATCACGCTCATTTCAGGTAAATTTACATGCAGTGTGAAGATACCAGCATAATAAAGATCGCTAGCATTAGCATGCTAACACAACAATGCAGCGCGAGTTGTTTTGGTTTCATGCTGGTGCTCAAGGGCGACATCTGCTGGATCAAAAAATCACATATAAAGCCTTTAAATAAAGCACGGACCATTTAGAGGAAGGAAGGGACATTTTTTAAGAGTGTGACGGATTTTAGAAAGTGAGCACTATAGTGACATCTGTTAGGAAAAAACATGTAGGCCTATATACACAATACAGCGAGGTGATCTGGAACGACAACAACCCAACATCTCAGACGCCCATCCACCACAATCAGACTGTGACCCCTAAACCACCGGCGTCCTCATTCATGCCTCCACCTCAGCTGCGAGGAAGTGTGGACAACAGGAACATGAAGAATACAAGAAGAGAAGTGACACGATTTGGGGTTGAAATGAGGATAGTTTTGAAGTGTGGTCCTTCTGAATACGTATTAAAAAACAGCACTCAGAAAAGAAAAAGCTTTCAGAAACTTCTCCCCAGAAAGGTTTTAATCCATCACTGGTGCATCGTCGTTAGTTTGAAAGCCTGGAGATGTTGCTATGTGGGTCTTTTTTCCAAACAGTTTTCAATCCTGTCTGCCTCTTTATGTCAGCAGAGTCTAAAAATCTCTCTCACGTCTTATCACCAGGACTCAAGACAGATCTGTGATTTAATCGTTCTAGCAGCTCTGAAACGTCTTCTTTTTTTTTTTTTTTTTTTGACTTTCAGGAGTCTGCAGCTTGTTTTTTTGAAGAGGTGCCTGAAGCTGCTGGATGTGGATCTCTGTTCTGATTAAAGACCAGGATTAAGGAGCGCTGACCTTTTGTTATCATGGATTCATCCTCCACGCCGTCTGAAATCAATAGACGACTCTGCTGGGCTCTCACACATCCATCTACCTCCTCACAGATCAATCCCCTACAATCCTCTGCAGCCCTCAGCGGGGCCGCACCGGGGGGCTTTTAGGGTGAAATTACGGCGCAGTGCTTCTAGTTTTAGAGGAAGTAATATGTCGACTTCAGGGGCTTTCTCATCACGGCCGAAATTGCCGGTGGTATTGATGCCACTATTAGTGCTCCCCCTCGGCAGAGACTCGAAGCACTTAAAAGCCCGCGGTCGGCAGCTCGGGACGCCGCTGAGAGCGAGAGAGATTGGCTTCATTAGAAAGCTGCTGTGAGACTGTTAGAGCTCGGGGAGGTTCAACCGTCTGCAGCTGCAGGTGAGCTGAGGGCGGAGAGCGAGTGACGCACAAAAATATAAACCTCAAAAGTTCATGCAGGCTTGAGCTTTTGAGTTTTTGATGGTGGCTATGAAGTGTGGGGAACATGTTGCATACACTTAAAGGCTTTATATGTGATTTTTTGATCCAGCAGATGTCGCCCTTGAGCTCCAGCATGAAACCAAAACAACTGGCGCTGCATTGTTGTGTTAGCATGCTAATGCTAGCGATCTTTATTCTGCTGGTATCTTCACACTGCATGTAAATTTACCTGAAATGAGCGTGATCTAGAAACACAGTTAAGCAGTGAGTACAGTATGTTATTCTTCTTTTCTCTAGTCCCTCAATTAAACAACTTTTATACACGAGGGGAGGAGTCAGCCGGCCGTCCTGGCGATGTAAACAAACTGAAGATAGGAGTTATTTTCAGAGGATATACTTAATTTCTATTACATTTAAGAGTGAAAAATCACATATAAAGCCTTCAACCAAAATAATCTGATCTACTTTTTTGAGTTAACGACTTACAAACCAGCTCAAAACCCAACGGACTGTTTACGTAGCAAACATGCTCCGGCTGTTTGATCCAGTTTTATTTTGGTCTGGGGCTGAAATATCAGGAGAAACTCAATATTTAAGAAACATAAATGATATTGTTGGGCTGCAGGTTGGTGCTGCAGTGGTTAGCTCTGTCCCCTCTCAGCGAGGAGGTTCCTGGTTTGAATCCCCGTCTGACAGGAGTCTCTCTGTGTGGAGTCTGCTCTCCCCGTGCATGTGTGGGTTCTCTCCGGCTTCCTCCCACAGTCCAAAGACATGCTCGTTAGGTTAACTGCTGACTCTGAATTGAAGGTGTGAGTGTGCAGCCCTCAAGCTTGTTTGGAGCTAATTAACAAAGTTAACAAAAGATTAACAAAAAAATATTTTGTGTTTGCTGCCGCTCTCAGCTGATCTATTTTTTTAATCTATTTTTTAAAATCTATATTGTGGTATCTATCTATTTTTTGTACATTTTTTAATTTTTCTTTTTTTTTAATTTAAATTGTGTGAACTGTGTTCACTTTTTGTTTGCAATCTTTGCTCTTTGCTGCTGTAACAATGTAAATTTCCCCATTGTGGGATAAATAAAGGATTATCTTATCTTATCTTACAGCGATTTCATCACAAGGAAAATTATGAAAACGTACAAAAACTTGAAGATTTGTAGATTCTGAGAAGACAGTTTGTGTCAGGTGTGAGTGTGTGGAAAAAGTGCTGTAAAAACCAGAGACAAAGACAAAGATGTGTGGGTCAGACGAGTCTCCTCAGGTCGCTGTATAAGACTCATCGCACACCGGGGTCCAGGTGTGTCTTCTCTCCCGCTCCCCAGGTCTGCAGCCCTGCAGACGGTAAACTCATCATAGCAGAGCAGAGGAGCCAACACATACCCCAATGGGAGGAACTACTTTTTCCACATGCACAATTATGTTTAATAATTATATTATTAATTAACACATTTAATATCGTTTGCAAAACCACACACACAGCCAACTGTTTGTGTAACTTGCAACTTGTGGTGCTCGATTTCTTTGCATAACACTTTAAAATCGCACATATTTTTGATGCTCTGTTGTTCAGCTCTAGTTTGACAATATTTTGGAGGTATCTTGCTCTAGAATTTCTTCAACGATTTATAAAGTTGAATCTTTTTCCTGATAATAAGAAAGTCTGAAACCAGATCTACATACCTGCAGTCTTCTTCTGCGGTGTAAAGTTATGAGTTTTGCGGTTTCAGGGGGGGAAACCAGGGTTGCTAAACGATGTTGATTGCCCCTCCCTCGCTCCCTCCCTCTCCCCCTCCTCTCCCCCTCCTCCTCTCTGCTTTCCCTGCTGCCTGGCTTAAACTAATCCCATTATCAGTGAGGCGGCCTGACGCTGATGTGGCCTGCTAACTGACCAGCTGCTCCGAGTCTGGCCACCACACGCACGCTGTAAAAGATGTCAGGAGGCAAGATGTATGAAGAAAATAAAAAAGTGTAAATAAATAAAAAATAATTAAGATACAAAGACAAATGTTGGGATTTTGAGACGATTAGTGAAGACTCTTGAATTTGATTTATTGAGTTCTGTCGTAATCAGGACATGAGGTTTTACATAAAGCTGCAGGCTTCATGTTACTGTACCTTTAAATTCTTACTGGTTAAAATAAACCAAACAACATGCTTTCTTTTCCTAAGTGCTGACTGTGTGTACCTTTCCCCCCTCCAACAGGGAAAACTTCTCGCTGTGAGGGACGTGTGTGGAAAAAAAAGCAACTTTCAGGGGCAGCCTGTCCTGAAGATTTCTACAAAATGTTTAAGAGTGCATGTGTGAAAACAGCTGAGAAGGCACGCTTCCTTTTCATGAACTCACCTGAGATGCTGCCCTTAAGAGGAGATTAAGCTAAACATGTTTCAGTCTTAAAGCGGGAACCTAGAGACTGTTATTGGGCAGAAATCGTAAGCTTGTGCGTCGACCTTTTAAATGTTTAAAATGAAGTCTGTAAACCCAAGAATGATTCCAAAACAGAACATTCAATCTTATTTTTTCCGCAAAAAAATAGGGCACAATTGTTGCCACAGGATGAGGGTTTCATTCCCGAAGAGAGTTCTGCATTATTGAAGTTAGACGAATTCTCAGTCTAACTGCATGCACAAGATTAACATTTTCATGCTGTAAATCCAGCTATGTTGAGTTGCAGCGTCTAAACTTGCACGTCACGGCTCAGAATGTCTCGCTCTCTCTCATTTTTTGCAGCGTGCTCTGGCTCGGA
>NC_089209.1:2604419-2624419 GCF_963930695.1 Labrus bergylta | reverse complement strand
CCGGGCGGAGGGGCCTTAATTTTAACGAGTTTTAAAACACTCCGTCTTTAGATTCGCTTCAGAAAAGAAGCATCAGAATAGGAGGAGGGAGTAAGGGGGGGGGGGGGGGTGAGTGGGCTCTTTATTAACCCTACAGTGACTAGCTAATGTGATTGAAGTGGAACCACCTGGCGGGGGGAACTGTATCGTCAGCTGCCAGTGAAGGCCGGGGCGAGCGGGGGAGGACCAGGTGCTGCCGCTCCAGCCTCTTTAATTGTTGCCGTGTAATAGCTTGCTTCAGTGCACAGTGCGGCTTGGGGCTAGGATTAAAAAAAAAAAAAAAAAAGCTGTTGCTGCTAGCTAGCACACAGAAGTCCATTTTCTTTCACCACACACACACACACACACACACACACACTTAATCTTGAAACCCCCCACCACCCCACTAAGAGACAGACAGACACACACTCCTTCAGTGGTAATGAAAAAGGGGAAGGCAGTGAGGGAGGAGGGGATGAAAGGAGGCCAGAGGAGCTGAGGCTGGAGGAGGAGGCTATCTGAGGTGAACAGCCGCACCGTCCGGAGGTTTTTGGAAAAGGCTGAAAACTGTTGGATGGAACATCAGCATGACGAACATCTGAATCCTTAACCCCGTGTAGTCCAAGAGGAGACTTAAGGCGTCAAGGTCCAGATCTCAGCGGAGGGAGGAGATTCTCTGCTGTCCTTCTAAATTCAAGGAGCGGCACTTCCCCCGCTTCAAAACATTTCTCTGAAGCTGTTCTCACATTCTGAGGTGTTGATTCACACTTTACCCTTACAGAGGGAAGTTTCCCCTGTCGGATGGGAGGGTAATGTTTAAGAAATCCAAGATGGCTGCCGCTATAAAGACAGTTCTTTCTTAAAATTTTGAAAGTGAAGAAAGTGCGGCTGCAGTTCCTCAAGTTTCCACTTGAGGCCGGCTCCAAACACCCAGAAGTCCCATACATGTCTGTTTTTTTTGGGGGGGGGGCTTTTTGTGCCTTTAATGGAGAGACAGGAGAGTGGAGAGAGCCGGAAATGAGGGAGAGAGAGAGAGGAATGATGGGAAAGGAGCTACAGGCTGGACTCGAACCTGGGCCGCCCGCTTAGAGGACCACAGCCTCCACACCTGGGGCGCCCGCTCTAACCACTGAGCCACCAGCGGCCCTCATCCACTGATAAACCTTAAAAATAAAATAAAAAGCATGTTGGTCTGATCGGTTCATATCTTTACTTCCTGTTCCTCGGAGTGGAGAGAGAGGTAATGATGGTTTAGTTCTTGATGGTATGTTACATATTGTCAGGTGTATTCTATGGCCACACAGCCGACCCTGCACTCCCCCCCCCCCCCACCCCCCTCACCCCCCTCAGACACACCTGTTGTAGACCTGAGTGCACTCTTCCCGGTCGGAGTGAGTGCTCGCACAGACTGCTGCAGATGTAACGTAATCTTCCTGAGTGTCAGTCGGGCCACAGATGGATCAGTGAGAGGAGGCTGAGTGCTGCTGCGTTCAGGGACCTTCAGCCTCCCCCCGGTGCACCGGCTGCCAGGTAACCGTCCACAGGGCCCCCCGGGCTGACCTGAGCTCCTGTGGGGGGAGAAAACAGAACAACACGGAGAATGTGCAGAGGGGAGGACAACCTTTGAGTTGGCCTTAAAAAATGTAAACAAGCTTTTTATATAAACAAAAAAACACAAAAATCTACAAAACAGAAAAACTACAAACAAACAACTTCTGCCTGTTGCCATGGTGCGCCGGTGCAACCCGGATAAAGCGCCCTGAAGTTAGGGATGATTAATGGCTCTGCTCTTCATTCATGTATTACCATTTTTACATTTGTCAGAAATTCATCCAACATCATCGAGGCCTGATTGGCCAATCGTGATCGAGCTGAAGATGCAGATTCAAGATTAAAGAATCGGGTTAAATTGAGTCTGAAAGCCTCAATATTTTAAGGTGTAAGGTGTGAAGACGACGGGGCAGAGGGTCAGAGCTGGTGAATACAGACTTCCTCTCAGAGCCTCACAGTTTGTATGAGCATCAGCAGGGTTGAAAATGTAATCTCCAGACATTGAAAATTGCTCTCTGAAGCTCTTCTGTCACGTTATGCAAAGTGAAACAATGAATTCATTTCCTCTCCTGCTTTACGACACACGTGAAAGCTTTTAATCAGAGAGAGCACCCAGGAGAGAATCAAATCAAGGAATAACAACAAAGCACAAAAAAACTTGCAATCTGAAGTTGTTTCTGTCCGTCGTATCTGTGCGTGTTTACAAACGGATTGAATGGAATAGTTGCAGCTTTTTTTTTTTTAATACTCTTGAGCCCCGCTTCATCCTGCTGGTGCTCAGCTGCCTTTGAGGAGAATGTATCCATAAAAACGTCTCGGGGAGGCCGTCTCTCCATTTGACAGCCCGCCGGGAGAACAAAGGCTCAGCGCTAATGCAACCAGGATCAACCGCCCGCTCTCTCTCCCATCGAGCAAGGTGCCAAGATGCACTCGCTCTCCGCACGCTGGGCCACCGGGGACCGTCTTCAAAAGCCTAATGCAAAGTGAGTCATCCTCCGCCCCGGCTCATGTTAAGTCCCCCCTTTAATTCAGCCCCCTTTGGTTAATTATTTGCCGTTGTGTTTTACCCATCTGAGCCCGTGTCAACAATCAAAATATTAGTTGGGAAAAGGGCGGTTAGATGGAGGGCGGCCTGAAAGCACAGCAGCCTGGAAAAATGCGGGGTGGAGCTGGGTGGGTGGGGGTTAGGGTTGGGGGGGGGTTGTGCAGCCATCTGTGACCCCCTGCCCCCCCTCACCAGAAAACACCAACAAGCAGCAGGTCCCATGTGGGCGAGCGGGTTCTGCCGGGTGTCGCCCTCTTGTTGGTGTTTAGTTGATGTTATTTATTAACAGAAGCAGGCGGATGAGATGATGAGAGAGGGAGAGCCAGGGAGATGTTGGAGGAGACGTTCTTTTTTCTAAGGGGGGGTGATTTGGCACAAACATGGCGTCCAGCGGAGAGTCGGTCCAGCCAGAGGACAGAGGGAGAGCGAGGCCGGGGCCATCTGTGGGACAGACATGGTAGACGGGTCTCAAACGCTGCCAAGAAGTGATGGCACCGAGGAGGATTTTTGTGTCTTGACAAAAAACTGTATTTAGCCCCGCCGTCCTGAGGGATGCGGGGGAACAAATAACACAAAGTGAAAAAGGAGAGACGTAAAGGCAGAGTGAAAATGTAAAATATGTTGCGTTTAAAATTTGCAAAATCTGTACAAAAAAAGGGAAATTTAATCAAAACTCTGCAACAAATGTTTGTTTCCTTAAGGTTTAAATATTGCAATGTCCGTTCACTAACATGCACGTGATCTAAGAGTGCACATCGATTGGAGAGAGAAAAAGTTTTAAAGCAACTTTATGCGACTTTTCCACCTTAAAATAGAAGATTTACAGTCGATGTGATGGTTCAATAACCTTCAACCGGGAGAATGGAGTCCGTCCCGTTTTCACAGAGAGCCCATGTCACCTGTTTTCAGCAATATGTAACTTTGGCTCTGACTTTGAGAAGAGTACGTAATATTACGATGGCGCAGTTGCACTCAAAGACCTTTAGTGGGCGCCAAAGAGCACTCAAATTCCACTCAATTTGTCTTTATTTTATTTTACCAGGAAAACATTCTCGTTGAGATACAAGATAATTTTTTCAAGAGAGTCCGGGCCAAGACAGCAGCATCAAAGTTTCCCACAGAGAACAAAAGATCTCATCCATCAACCAATCAGAAGCAGAGAAACGTGTGCATACAGTCATCATAACGTCCCTTTAAGTCTAGTTGTAAATAACGGGGCGCCATGCAACAATCACAGAGTGTAACGGGGTTATAGTATTTCAGATCTTCAGATCTCCAAAGCTCTCCATACAGAATCGTTAAAAAGGAAAAGAAGAAGTTAGCTAAACCCCAACAGCCTTCATATTCAGAGGGATGAGCTCTACACATAAAAAATAATTTTGTACCAAGCTGCCACCAAGTTACATTTTAAAATGGGGCTCTAGGGTGGTTGACTCACTTTTGGCGCAGTCCTCAAGTGGACACTTTGAGGAACTGCAGGTTTTACGTTGTACTCTGAAGGTCTCTGCTCTGGCATCATTTATTCATGTCTTGATGTGAAGATAATTTTAAAGTAGAAATGCATTTAAGAAATTCCACTTATGAATGTTTAGGTTTTTTTTTTTTTTTTTTGGATTATTCCATGAAGAATCAGTAGAAATATTTGTTGCAGTTTGTAAACATGATGTTCAAACTGGACTCCCTCCTCCTCCTGGGCTCATCGACCACCAGAAGCTCCGCCCCCTGCAGGATGTAGTGTGTCTGTCTACTGCTGGTAGCTACACTGCAAGCTAACGCATTGAATGGCGTCCAACCACTGAATTGTATCCACTCCTAAACTCACCTGCTGCGCTGTCATTGGCTGGAGGAAACACACCAGCTCCGCCCAGAAACGTCCCGAGTCAACCAGAACAAAGCAGATCAGTAAAATCCAGTCAGAGGACTCTGCAGACACAGTCACCACCACACATGTACGGAGGCCCAGAAGGGACCATGGAGCAGCTGACTCTGAAAACAAACTGGATGCTCAGGATCCATAGCAACAAATAAATAACTGAAATAATATAGTTCATGTTCAAAAGGGATAGGAAGAAGTCTCCCTTCTTATTTTTGTGCTTTATTCACAGAAAAATAAAAATGTTTTCATCAATCAGTGTATGATGTTGGACTTGTTGGCCAAAACAAATTCAAACGACAAAACAACAACAACAATAATGGGAAGAGATTAACCAAGACCATCAGCCAAGAAATAACCAAATAGAAAAACAGAAAAACAGAAAATCACTGCTCCAGCTCATATCTATTCGATATTTGATTCCTGAAGAGTTTTGTTTTTGTGTTAATATAGTGTTACATTTTTTCAGCTCGTCATCACAGTTGTTCCACAGACTAACACCCGTAGTTGTTATACAGTGAAGTTTTGCATTAGTTCTGATCGGTGGTTTCTTGAACATACAGGTTCCTCTCAACTTATGTTTGCTTTCTTTGCTGTCTTTAAGAATTGTACATAAACACCAAAGACTGTAATCATCAGAACTCTTTCTAGTTCAGTTTCGTTCCATGAAAACAGTTTCCTGGGAAAGATTGCGGTTTCAGTCAGCATGTCCCCTCTTGTGCTTCTTCAACTTGTTTTTTTTTTCTGTTCTAGAGCACACCGCGCTCTTCTTCTAACCCCTGACAAAATAACAGAATGACAGAATGAGTGAAAATGATGTTGTCATGTTGTGATTGTATTGGAAGATCAAAAAATATCTTTTGCAGAAAACAAATAAAATACAACTTCAGACCCCCTCCCAAAAAAACAACATAATGCGTTTTGTCCCCCTGCACACAAACAGCCGAGAGCAGCAGCAGCATCTTCAGGAGAGCAGGATGCTGATGTAGAGTGAGAGAATGTCCCCGAGGTTCAATTACTGAGCCTCCACAGGTCGTCTCAGCCTTCATTAGCTGCCTGCTGGAGCAGACACTCCTTCCTCCGCTCCGTGTGCCGCTTGTATTGTTGCTGAACCTTCGGGGAGAAGCCTCCCTCTCTCTAATGATCACACAAACAGCTTTCGCAGAGAGCAGGTCTCTGCTGTGTGCTGTTATGTGCTTTGTGTAATGCAGCGGGGGGAGGGGGGGGGGGGGTCTCGTCAGCCACCTTCTGAATCCCCCTGCAGCCCTCGGCACGCTCTGTTCCTGCCGCATCCCCACCTGAACGCCTAACTAGACGCCCGGGTGTTGGCATGCCCAGACAGGGTGGAGGCTGATCAGCGCTCTGCAGACCTGAGCTTCACCTTTTTGTTTTTTGAGGAATGGGTTCACCGTCAGCTGATACGCTGATGATCAACTCAATCAGACCTTCAGAGAACAGTTTGTTACTGCCCTTTGTGACTTCAGGGGACGTTACACACAACTTTTAAATCGTTTAAATCGGCCTGGAGCCCCCTTTGGTCTCAGCTGTTACTCTTGGTCTATAAATCTGTGCACACTGGATTTTATCACCAATCTGAGGAAATGAGGACATTGATTTGTAAACACGATTTCCTTTTTTCAGAGATCAATCAGATGTCCAATTAGTCTTGATTTAGGGTGCGGTTTGACGCATAGTGTTGTGACAGTTTACAAATCTGTTCCCACAGTTAATGAAAGTGAAACTGTTCCCACAGGTGACACAGTTAATGAAACCATTTCAATCAGGAGAGACAATTGAATAAAGACAATGATTTATTACAGTGAAATATGGAAATGACAGAAATATTTTTGGCGCTCGGATTCTATGGGGCGGGAGATGTGTAGGAGAATGACAATTCTGAGCGACGTCAGAATAAATCCCCCCATGGAGTCCAGACCCTGGTGGTGGTGAAGCTGATGACTTGATGAGAAATGATGGATGATGATTCTGCGAGATGGCGGTGTTAGGGAAGGTGGAGGGGCGCACAAAACATCAGCATGAAGGGACTAAAGGCAGAGAAAGAATCATATTTAAAAGGGGAGCGGAACGATGATAGGCTGACGAGACAGCTGATTAACCAATGACAGCCCCAGAAAATGACAGCTCAAGAATGACAGCGGAAACGAGAGTAAGCGTGCAAAGAAAGATGAATGAGAAAGACCTGATCGTGAAGGCAGTTATAAAGTCTTCCTGACTGAACTTACGCTAGAGCTTCATCTTACAGAACCGTTCCCACATTTTAAACTCACTAATTTGATATTAGCGGGCACAGATTATGAATCTAAGTGGACTGATTATATGGTAAATAGTAAATGGATTTGAGCTTTTCTCGTCTTCTGACTACTCAAAGGGCTCACTTACACATTCACACACTGATGGTAGAGGCTGCAGGAGCAGCTTGGGGTTAAGTGTCTTTCCCGAGGACATATCAGACATGTGGCTGCAGAGAGAGACGACCGACTCTACCAACTGAGCCGCATGCATATAAAACATGTAATCAGTTCATTAATAACTTTAAATTCTTACCAATAGGAGGATACATAAATTCACAGATTAACCTCCACCTCATCACACGTCTGTAATGTTCAAATAACAACTTATAAGATGTGATAAAGTTGGGAAAGAGACCACTCTGTATTCATGGATTTAAAATCAGAAAGAAAGATAGTTTCATTTGATTTGAAACTCATCTAAAGTTTTTTTCTCCAGAACATTTAATAAGAGGCACACACACACACACACACACACACACACACACACACACACACACACACAAGAAAAAAAATCCCAATTTTCACCGTCACTGAGCCTCATTCATGAGAAACGTGCGGCTCACAATCACATTAGGCAGCAATCAGGTCTCCTCTCTGTTACAGCAGCGTCTTAATTTCCTAAACCCGGCATGCAGATGAAAATTTAATCTGCTCACTTATTCTGGTAATGGAGATGGAAATTAGATTACAGCGTATCTCAGCTCAGAGCCATCTGGGACAAGACTCGTGCTGGAAACTTTCACTACTCGGCTTCTTCTGAGGAGAAGACGGAAGAAATTAACCATCGGATTTAATCTATGGATTCCACCTGTAAGCCCCCTCCTCACTGGATGTTTCCAAACCAAAATGCACTAAAGAGTCCCCCGAACTTTTACCTCGAGAACGCACCGATCTCTGAGCATTTTTTTCTTCGCACAATCATTCGACTGAGTTTCCTGCAATATTTGCGTTTATTCAAAGAAACGACACTCTAAGGGAATCGGGTTCTGGTATTCAGTGGTGACTCTAGAGTCTGTTGGGGCCCCGGGCAGAAATTAATTGGGGGGGCCTCCAACCAGCGTTCATCCCCATTATGTCTGCCAGTGTCTTCTTTTTTTCTTTGATGAGAATTGACAAACTTTGGTTTTCACAGCAATAAAGCATTCAACACATTTTGAGCCACTGCTGCTGTGGTTTAAATTTTGTCAACCCTTGGGGCGCCCTACTGATCTGGGGGCCCCCAAGCAGTTGCCTGCCCTGACCTAGACCCCCCCTAGACATGGATATTGAACTCACTAAAAGAGTGCGTTTATCCTCCGCCATTGTTGTTGAAGTAGCTGATTCTAGAAGTCTTGTCACTTTTGGTTTTGATTGTGGCATTTTTTGATTTTGAAGTGTCATTAACGTGTTTCCTGAAGTTGAATTATTTATGGCTGAGAGGGTCAAGGAGGTCAAGGAGACGACGACTGCTGTTCTGTTACCAAACATGTTGAGCTACTCGACCTTTATTTAACGTGCATGGATGCCTTAAATGACATTGCCAATAGGTGCATCTGCTCTTCGCAGAAGTTTACATTCTTGTAGGAAAATGTTGATTTTGGAGAGTTAGACCCCCGTCACCACCTAGCATCCTTTTCTGAGCGCCAGCACCTTTTTAAAAAAAATGGTTTTTAATGAGGAGAGAGCGCTCGGACACCGAGAGAAAAAGCATCCAGTGTCTTTATTCTGAGAGCTCCTCCTTTTTTTTTGTGCGGCCGCTCCGAGGTGAAAATCGTTCAACTTTTCAGAAAGGCGCTTGTTGATGTCACCGCCGCTCTTTTTTCAAATGTTTATAGTTTTGTCGGCTTGGAATCGTGTCTTGTACCCTCATCCTCCTCGCTCCGTGTCTGATCAGGAAATAAACGATCTAAAATATAAAACATGCAGTAAAAAGTAACGGAGCAGTGTTGGTCTTCCAGCAGCCGTTGTCAAAAGACTGTTGTCATGGAGACAGGACGGACTTGCAGTGCTTTTCTTCTCAGAGCCCAAACGCTTTATGCAAGCGCTATTTTTTTAGAAAGGTTTTTGTAAGATGTGCTGTCCCAATAAACTCATTTTTAAGATGTGTTTGAACATTTTATCTCTCTAGGTTACGTTGTGTTTAACTTCTCTCTGTGTCTAGTATAAAGGTCGGTCCGTCTGTATGCTGACGAGTCTCAGGTTTATTTTAGTGTCAGTTTTTTTGATCGTTGCAGGTGATCATTGACGGTTTATTTACTGATGCAGGAAGAGATGTGTGCTGTTCCATGTGTGTGTCTTCATGCCTTTATAGCAGCGCCACACTGAGCCCCCATGTGAACAGCTTCATATTTACAGGCCAATTATCTCTCTGAGGGAGGGTCGGCGTGACCGCAGGCCTCTTGAGTGTGTTACAGGAAGGTCAGCGATGCCAATGGGGGCTAATTAAGCAACCGGCGCTTAAGAGGTAGTCGAGTGTGACTCACCCGCTACTTTAGCCGTAAGAGGAATGTCTTGTTTCTTTAATTTTCAAGGACGTTTTTTGCTTCTCAAAGCGAAGATGGTTTTCCTTGAGCGTTTTGACCTCTTGATAAACACTTAACGAAATAGCCCCCTGGTGGATCTTCTCCTCGGTTTCAGATCACTTCTATTTACTTGTGTTTACAGAAGAAAAGCTGGAGAAACACGAGATAACTCAAGGTGAAATTGGAACAGAAGCACTCCTCCCACAATGAAATGTTTTTTTTTCAGGGATAATGACCCGTCAAAGGCCTGGAGATCTTGTGTCCTTACATCATCTTTGAGGTCAGAGACTTCTCGTCATGGTCTGCCATCACAATAATCCTCTGGCCTGCAGCTCCATTAGGCAATGAAACACGTTGTCCGACTGTGCGGTTGTAGGGGGGGTTAATCCTCCAGCAGCTCGTCTGTAAAAAAAAGGCCTCAGCTGCCACCCCACAAACCTTTGAAACCTCTGTCAGTTTATGGGGACTTCAGACGGACCTTTCTGCCTGACCCTTATTGATTCAGGTCTTCACCGCGCCCTCTTCAAGTCCCCAACCGCCCACACACACCAACACACGGTCTGCCTCCAAAGAGCTCAGGCCCTCGAGCTACAACACTGGGGTGCCATAATGTTTCAATTACTGATGCCTGTCATTGTTCAGTGACAGGAGGGATCCATCTCAACGGTCTGGCTTTACGAATCGATATTTTAGGGGGAAAAGGGGTAATTTTTTTTCTTGTAATTCTTTTCTACTTTGCAGGTCTACAAAGTGTTTGGTCTCTTTTAGCTCAATGTGTTGATTTGACGTCACATAGTTTGCAGAAATGAATCTCTTAATTCACCTGCTGAATGCTTCTTGTGGAGAACAAAGAATCGGACAGACTCGAAGACTAGCAGTTAGACTAGTTTTGCAACATAAGAGACAATCATCAGAAGTGACCCTTAACTGGAAAGTGAGTACATTTTAAGAAAAGGTCGCCGGGAGTCATGCCAGATGAGATTTACACAAACAGAACTCGCAGGGTCGGCCATTATTGTCGTAGTCCAACTACTCAGCGCCTGGCTATTGACCGTAACCGTAATGTGCACGTGTGTGAAGGCTCAATTTTCAGTTTACAAGACGACTTTTAAAAAACTGGAAACATCTGCAGATTGGTTTCTTTTCTACATGTGCATGGTTCATTCACTTATGACTCACACGTTTACGTTGCTCATATTGCCATTCTTTTTTTTTGTTTAAAGGCTTTATATGTGATTTTTTGATCCAGCAGATGTCGCCCTTGAGCACCAGCATGAAACCAAAACAACTGGCGCTGCATTGTTGTGTTAGCATGCTAATGCTAGCGATCTTTATTATGCTGGTATCTTCACACTGCATGTAAATGTACCTGAAATGAGCGTGATCTAGAAACACAGTTAAGCAGTGAGTACAGTATGTTATTCTTCTTTTCTCTAGTCCCTCAATTAAACAACTTTTATACACGAGGGGAGGAGTCAGTCGGCCGTCCTGGCGATGTAAACAAACTGAAGATAGGACTCTGAAAACTCTGAAAACATCACAGACAGTGGGACTCGGGTGTTACACCCATTGTAGACAGTCATGACTCACAGAGTTATTTTCAGAGGATATACTTGATCTCTATTATATTTAAGTGTGAAAAATCACATTTAAAGCCTTTAAAGGTTTTTTTGTGTCTTTATTTGAGAGATAGTACAGTGGATAGGGTCAGAAATGGGGGCGAGAGAGTGTGGGGAATGACATGCAGGAAAGGAGCCACAGGTCGGATTTGAACCTGGGCCGCCGGCTTGGAGGACTATAGCTTCCATACATGGGTCGCACGCACTAACCACTGCACCACCAGCGCCCCTTATGTCGCCGTTCTTGACCTGAGGTCCCTCAGCATAAGTGAGTGAATGGGCAAGATTCACAACCTCTCCATAGGAAGGAAAAGCAACATCATGCCATGAATTCTCTTTCCCATTCCTTTCCAGGTTGTGCATCTCGCCGCTCCTCTCACTTCTGCTGAGCGACCTCAGGTCAAGAATGGCGATTTGAGCATCTTGCTCAAGGACACTACACCGGAACAAACAAACGGTCGGATGTTTTGGACCTGATGTGTCTGCAAAATGTGTAAACAAACCTTCGCAAGGTCTGTAGCTTGAACTGTTCCTTCAAACCGCTCTGAGAGCAGGAATTCAAACAGATGTATGGGACCTGAGTGCTTCAGCGTCGGATCAATACTCGTCTGTGTGTGTGCGTGAAACATACCGGCTGCTCGTCCATCAGCGGCTCATTTCTGTGAAACTGAATGTGAAAAGCTCAGTTTCTATGGAGATCAAGGACCCGGGTCAGTTTTTAAATCAATTATGGCTGTAACATGCGGGCGTTTTGGGAGGACTGTTTTGTAAATTGAAGCGTATCCGTCGTTATTTTTGTAACTGAATGGTTCCACGCTTTTTTTCATTTCAAACAAAGCTTTTAGGATGACTCATTCTGATGTGTTTCACGATCATTTCGTCTGGAGTGGGCGTCAATTTTCTGAAAATGGCAGCGTGTTAAGTCCTCATTTAGGCTTTTTATATAATTGTCATAAAATGCTGTAATTCTGTATATGGTAAAAAAATAAATAAAAGGAGTGGTAATGCTGTGTTATGACCCCGAGCTAATCCTGAAGCTTTCAATGCAGCTAACACACCAAAAAAAACTAAAAAACATCAAGTATTCAAAAGGTCTATGTCACACAGCTGATTCTTTTTGAAGCGGAAACATCCATTATTAGATTTAACCCAAAAAATCAGGTTCTCTATCTGCCATTAAAATTCAGTGATGAACTCAGAGAAGCTGGCGGGTTTAAACTATTTTACACTTACATTAAACTCTCCCTCCCGCCTTCTACGCTCGGCCAAAGAAAGGCGCCTGATCCAACCTTCACAACAGGGTCCTAAGACACTAACTAGACTCTTCACCTTCTCCTTTGCACCTTTAAGAAAAAACTAGCTGAACAGCTGTCGATGTTGTGCTTTACCTCTGGTCAATTCCTGTCAGCACCTGTGTATCCAATCAGACTTAAAGCTGTTTTGTTTTGACTTCCTGACGTTGTTTCCTCCTCTCTCCATCCTTGCTCGTGTTGTTCTTACTCTCTGGATTGGATTTGGTTTTGGAAAATCTTTATTGTCCCCCGAGGGGCAATTTGCTTTGCAACAGAGGTCCATAAAGGCAACACATCCATAAAAAACAACACAATTATGGACGTGAGTGAAATAAGGGACAAAAGACCAACAGCCCATTGTACATCCCTTTGGATAACAGCGTCTGCTAAGTGAATTGTAGGATTGTATTTTACAACTTATTTTTAAATGTCAGAATAACAAAGTTACTGTTGTTATTTAGGGATTAAAGTGTTTCTTAGAGAGTCATCTGTTTTCATTATGTCTGTTGTTTTTCTGCTCGTTTTCTGGAAGTTTACCGATACAGACAAAATGTTGAAATACCTCCAGAAATCATGGGGGGCAGTGTGGAGCAGCGTAGTCAACAGTTCAAGCGAGACTAGCCAAACACAACGAAGAAGAATGTGCGAGTTGGAACTATAAACATATATATGATGTAACCTCGCTAAGCCACGGGGACACACGACTAAAACCGAACAGTTGGGCGGACATCGGACAGGAACTCAATGTCAGTAGGATGGCAGGAAGGAGTAGTGCAGGTCAGAGCCAGACTGCGCCCTCTGGTGGATGCATATATGTCCATATAAAAAATATGGTTTGTGTAATTTCCATCATTTGATACAAACATCTATTATTCTCTGAAAGGAAGCATGAATGAGGGGATATTGGGGACAGGATTTCCGTGTCTTTTTTGTACATTTTTCTTACATCAGGGTATTCTGGCATCTGTGTCACCAGACCGTTAGACCCCCCGCCCCGCCCCTCGCTGTCTCAGGTGTTCTCCTGCGCAGCCTTGTGGAGTTTCTTTTCACTGATTCGTCATGCCTCGGCCGGGCTGCTGCGCCGGCGCGTGCCAGCTCACCGAGGAGGGCCGGGCCGGCACCGCCAGACGGGCCACTTGGCCCCCGACAGTCTGCCCCTGTCAGCGAGGGGGCCCAGGAGCCGCCCGTCGGCCCTGGCAACCGTTCCCAGACTCCGCCTCTATCCTGTTACAAGAATAGACAGCGAATTCATCCCCCTCCCATCCCACCTCCTCTTCACTGTGAAGGCTTTTCATTAGCCGCAGTCATCAGGAGGTTAGACTGAATGAGACTCGAGGAGGGGATTGAACTCACACGCACACACACACACACACACACACACACACACACACACACACACACACACACACACACACACACACACACACACACACACACACACACACACACACACACACACACACACACACACTACGCTACAGCATAAACACGACCTTAAACATAAAAAGTGATAGCCTGAAGTTTGCAATTTTAAAAACAGTCACCTATTAAATTTATAGAAAGATGATCACAGGCTAAACAGATATGCTCACAAAGATTATACATTTTTCTCAATCCATGTTTTGTCAAAAATAATCATTAAAACGTCTTACTTTGACTTTATAAATTGATGTTTGGGAGCATCAGTCAGGTGTGTCTGCAGCCTGAAAGGATATTGGATTGTGCAAACACTTCTTCATGCTTCATACTTTTGGCCGGTCTCAGTAATGTAGAAGTGTCTTTTTTTTTTTTTTTAAGATTTATTTTTGGGCTTTTTGTGCCTTTAAAGCAGAGAGAGGACAGTGGATAGAGTCGGAAACCAGGGAGAGAGAGCGGGGAATGACATGCGGAAGGGGGGCCATGGGTGGAAGTGAACCCGGGCCTACCGCTCAAGACAAGAGTCTCAATGCATGGGACGCGCGCCCTAACCATTGAACATAACAATGGGTCACTGGATAGCCTACTGGATGTGTCGAGCGCCACATGTATGGAGGCTAAAGTCCCTGTTACTGTGGTCGTGGGTTCAAATCCGATCCTGGCCCTTTTTCTACCAGCAGTCCCCCACTCTCTACTCCCAACATTTCCTGTCTCTCTCCAGCTGTCCTATCATTTTAAGGCAAAAGGCCCAAAAATATAACTTTAAAACGACCTCTACAACCTGATAAAAAAAAATGCGTTTGGTCTCTTTAGCTTATTTTTCCCATTCATGACGCCATCGGGTGAATTTGTTAATGTTACGTTTAAATGACATAAATTAATTATGGATGTTTGATGATGTAATAGTGATATGGGGAAGCCTAGATAAATAGAGTCTTAATCTTTGGGAAACATTTTGGTCAAGTAGCTCAGCTAATGAATTCAGTCAATTCACACACTTGAACATTTTCAGGCCTGATTTTGTCCCCCCAAATGATCGAAGGGGGCGTGGCCTAATGGAGGCTTGTCAGAATTGATTAATTCTCCAAATAATCCTCAAGCGTGTGGGGTCAATGCGATTTATTTTTACGACTCCTGATCGAGTCAGAGCATCTCTGATATCAAATGTGTTTAATATTTAAGAATCGAGATCGGGCTGTTTCCGATGGAATACACAAATTAGCCAATGAGAGGGAGCAGACTGGGAAGCTAATCCCTAAATGTCTTGGTCTTGTCTTGTTCTTGATCCCTAAATGTCTCGGTCTTGACTCAGTCTCGACCCCTAAATGTCTTGGTCTTGTCTCGGTCTCGGTCTCGATCCCTAAATGTCTCGGTCTTGACTCTGTCTTGATCCCTAAATGTCTCGGTCTTGACTCAGTCTCGACCCCTAAATGTCTCGGTCTTGACTCGGTCTCGACCCCTAAATGTCTCGGTCTTGACTCAGTCTCGACCCCTAAATGTCTTGGTCTTGTCTCGGTCTCGGTCTCGATCCCTAAATGTCTCGGTCTTGACTCTGTCTTGATCCCTAAATGTCTCGGTCTTGACTCTGTCTTGATCACTAAATGTCTTGGTCTTGACTCGTTCTAGATCCCTAAATGTTTCGGTCTTGACTCAGTCTCGACCCCTAAATGTCTTGGTCTTGTCTCGGTCTCGGTCTCGATCCCTAAATGTCTCGGTCTTGACTCTGTCTTGATCCCTAAATGTCTCGGTCTTGACTCTGTCTTGATCACTAAATGTCTTGGTCTTGACTCGGTCTTGATCCCTAAATGTCTCGGTCTTGACTCTGTCTTGATCACTAAATGTCTTGGTCTTGACTCGTTCTAGATCCCTAAATGTCTTGGTCTTGTCTCGGTCTCGACCCCTAAATGTCTTGGTCTTGACTCGGTCTCGACCCCTAAATGTCTTGGTCTTGACTCGGTCTCGACCCCTAAATGTCTTGGTCTTGACTCGGTCTCGATCCCTAAATGTCTTGGTCTTGACTCTGTCTTGATCACTAAATGTCTTGGTCTTGACTCGTTCTAGATCCCTAAATGTCTTGGTCTTGTCTCGGTCTCGACCCCTAAATGTCTTGGTCTTGACTCGGTCTCGACCCCTAAATGTCTTGGTCTTGACTCGGTCTCGATCCTTAAATGTCTTTGTCTTGACTCTGTCTTGATCCCTAAATGTCTTGGTCTTGACTCGGTCTTGATCCCTAAATGTCTTGGTCTTGACTCGTTCTAGAACCCTAAATGTCTCGGTCTTGTCTCGGAGCCCCCGTTCTCAGGTACGTCTTGGTCTCGGTTACTGTGCTCTTGACTACAACATTAGCATAGTGCCTTGCTAACTCACATCTATGCTCCTTATGAACAATGCAAACAGCTTCTAAAACCTGAATCTGTTGATTTGACTCGTTGCACATCCTTGCGTCAAGCTTCACAACAAGTGTTTGGTTTCATATTTGTAACTACGGTAACCAAGAGGTGTGTCAAGAAAAAGAAAAGGGAATAGCATTAAAATATTTAAATTAATGTTAAAAAGCTCATCTGTCGCTTGACTCCTGTGTCCATTAGAGAAGCATTTTTTGGGGATAAAAAGATCTGAAAATCTTTTGTCCTCAAAGAGATGTCCTTTGTGTGAAATCTGTTCCCTTAAAAATCTGTTCTTGTTCATCGCTCGGATTCCTTTGTAGGCGGGTTGTCCGTCTGTCTGCACCCTGCTGCTCTGTTGTTTATGTAACGCTATTGGCTCGACGTATAATGCACACACATCTCTGCATAGATGCTAAACAGGCGTGTTTTGTTTTTCCGCGGCTGGAGTGTGAAACAGGATCTGGTGCCGAGGCAGAATCAGGTTTCCAGAGGAGAGCCGGCTTCGGTCTGCTCATTAGAGATTCATTCTGAACAGCTTGTTATTATCTGTGGCCTCTGGATGTGTGAATAGATTTACAAGCATTAGGGCCGGGGCATTGTGCGGGGCATGTGTGGAGGAGGTCCTGGCCCCCTTTGTGTTTTGCCAGGGCCCTCAAATCAGCTGCAGCCCCCCCACCCCACACCACCACCACCACCACCACCTCCCTCCACCCCCCTGCCCCACCCATTACCTCAGCCCTCTGAACAAAAGCTTTACAGAACACACTGATGTTTTGCAGGATTTTGGGGAATTACAGAACAGACGTGTGCTTTCAACCACAGCAGACGCAGAAATCTGTTTTTCCCAATTACAATGACGAGCTTCTGCACAGCAATCACGTAGCAGAGGGAGCAAGATTTGAAAACCTTTGAAAACAGAACCAGGGTAACCCCCAATGATAAATGACTTTGTAGTCAGAATACTTAAATTATTTCATTTTATTTCATATTTGATTTATTTGCTCATTTCAGTGTATGGTTTCAACACAATAATACACAACAAAAAAAATATTTTCTCATAATACTGAAACACTGTTCATGAGCAAACAGGAGCAGGAAGTTATATGTAAATGTTTTGAAGAGTCAGATACGTGCTGTAATAGTCAACCTGCAGGATGCAGCATGGCGACGCATTTCAACCCTCCAGTGAAAGGACGTTCTCCATTTTAAAGGGGACATATTATGAAAAATCCACTTGTACAATGTTTTTGAACATATATGTGGGTAACCTGAGAGTCTACTGACCTACAACATGTGAAATAAACCCATCCAGTCCTTTGTTAGTGGTCTGGATAAGTCTTACAACACAGAGAAAAATGCTCTGTTTCAAATGTGTTCTCCTTGTGATGTCACAGTGGGATTCTGGTAAAACAATCCCCTCCCCTCCCCTGGTATCTCCACCTATGGACTCCATAGGTGGAGACTAGAACCCAGACTAGAACAAAACTTTTGCTCAGGTCCTCCATTTTTATTCTCTCTACAGAGGAGTGATGTCTTCTGGGAAAACTCAGGGGGGGGGGGGGGGGGGTGTGTCATTACATTTAAAGAGACACACAAACCAAAACGGAGCGTTCTGAGAGAGCTGGTTTGAAAAGGTGGAGGAGGGGGATGATATGTTCTCTTTAACTTTGTGCATACACTTGTGAGACCAGTACCGTTATCAGAAGATTTTTTGGTTTCAGATTGTAGATCTGCCATTGGCCCTAAGCATTTCAGCAGCTGTAGGCTAGATGCAGTAAATTAGTGTTAAAATGCACAGTATGTACATTTCACCACCAGGGGGCTCTCAACCGAAACAATAACAAAAAATGACGTCGAGGCTGGCGGGGAATCATGGAAGTGATTCTGTCTGCTACAGAAACTGACAGGTATCGCACAGTTAATGGCAGACCTTAGACGTCGTCTCACCTCTGACTCCATTCAAGTTGCTTATCGGACTGTAAACAAGTCTTGAAGTGGCTTGAAGTCCTTCACTGTATGGCTAACTGCTGCGTCTGAAAACAACAACTCTGCAGTGGCTCCCGGAGGTTATAACATGTCAGACGATATCTGAAGTGTTCTGAGATTGGTCAAAATATCGTCACTCAAAGACACAAGATGACGGCGACTAACATACCAAACTAGAGGCTTCAAATCCATGCTCCACAAACACAATAGGTGCCACTATGTCTCCTCAGCCTGAATTTAGCACCATCCAAACTGCGACCCTGATCCCTGTCAGTGTCAGGCAATCTTCATCGGACAAACAGCTTCTCCCTCGTGCATATCGAGAGGGACAGAGGACTCCTCTTGTGGCTGAGATAGATCTGCAGGCTTCAGCTTGTGCCGCATCAAAGATAGGAACAAGTGTCAATCAGCTTTATTGGCCATGTATGCTTACACACACACACACAGGGAATTTGTCTTCAGTAACTGTGCTCTCAATGTACAAAGTTAAACATTAAACATAATATAAGCAACAAAAAAAAAACACTAACATATACATAAATATATAGTTATGTAACAGATGGTTAATATATAAGAGGTAGAGTTTTTACAGTGTTTACATATGAAGTGTGCATAGATTGGTGAGAGGATAATATTTCAGTATATACATGATTAAGTTATTGAAAAATAAAAATAGTATAACATAGTTATAATAGTTTCTATTCGCTGTTTTAAGTAATATTTCGCTCTTTGTGGACCTTTTTTCACCGTCTTATTTTCTAATTTTACTCCCTCTCCCTCTGAACCTCATCACTGCCTCTGTGCTGCCGGGTAGAGTTAATTAGCTTTCCCACTTTGAGAGCCTTTCGAGTCAACAAGGCGATTAAGGTTTGAGTTGAGCCCTGCTAATCAGACGGGAGATGGGTATCACAGCCAGCTGGATCCAGTAAAGCTGATCAGCAGTCATCTGCAGACCCTCACCTTGGAACTGACGTCAGGCGTCCAAACAGAACAGGCTGAACTCACGTTTCACCGTGTTTCATCGTGGTTTTTAAGGCCTCGGATTAGATTGGGCGGATGACATTATGTGGAGAAAAAGAAAGGGTCTTCAGCTCTGCTCTTGGGCCCCGTGTCCACCTGGAGTTTTTTTTTCAGCGGCAGCTTCTTTTTTCAGTTGTTTTCAATGAGTAGAGACAATCGCAGCAGAAAGTAGCCGCCTGCAGAAATAGCCCAGAGCTCAAATCGGCCTGATTCTCCTGCAGTGTGAGCCGGGCTTTAAACTCCTCACATTCTGTGTGTGTGCACTTTTGTGTTGTTTACAGGCTTCACTTTCTCTTCAGGTTTATCTTTTTATGCTTCAATGTTACAACCAAGACGTTTTTCTTTCACTTTGTTTCATGTTTAAGGTCACAGAGGATGTTCAATCAACACTTGAAAATACTCAAGTTGTGACATTGAAATGTGAAAGCTTATGACAGATATAGAATAACTGCTGTCGGAGAATCTGTGGAGGACAAATATTTCTGTTTATTTAACTGAGCTATAGAAAGCACAGCGGAGGGGAAAAGGACATAGAAGAAAAGATAAGAAGCGAAGCTTTTCATCGGCCCTTGAAGGAAAACAGATGTTTTATGTTAGTTTTTCAGACGGAAGCAGAATAGGTCGTCCACTATATATACTGTAGATGTCATGCCTGTATTTCAGTTAACTGAGAGTATAGGCTAACAATACTACCTACTTCAACTGCACACATTTTTAAAGTATTAAATCGTGGCCAATTGTTGCAGACCATGATTCATTTCTGTGTTTTACCGTCAGACTTTTGGAGTTTGTTTGAAGTAAGAATAAAATAAATGGATCAAGTTTGATCCGGTTTTGATTGTAAAAAGACGTTTCATGTTCAGAGACAAAGTGGCCCAACATGTGAGCTGATATACAATCCAGAAATAATGCTACAGTGTTATGAAAGCTTGGTATCATTCTTCATGCGGTTTTGGAGATTTCCCTTCCCTTCATGACAT
>NC_089209.1:2569419-2599419 GCF_963930695.1 Labrus bergylta | reverse complement strand
TTTAGTTATTATTATTATTATTATTATTCAAGAGTGTCTCGTAAAACTCATTGATTGCTGTAATGACACTTGAACGCACCGTCCTCACACACACACACACACACACACACACACACAGGTTTTTTTTAAATATAAATTAACAAAAAGAAATCAATTTGGCTACATCGTGAAGAAACACAGCAACAGATCACTGAGCACACAGAGCAATAATTTACACAAATAATTTAATAAATACATAAATAAATAAAAACAAAGAATATACTGTATAGTGGTAATACAGAAGGCTTTGAAATGAATATCACACCCAGCCAGTGATAAATAAGTGATGAAAAAAAAAACAATCAGTTCAGTTTTAAGGCAGTTTTACAGCAGGAGTTTCTAATCCAAAGGCATTACCGGCTACACTATTTTTTTTTACTCTGGTTTGTTTTCAGGCAACAGCTACTGATCCACGGATCCACGAGCTAGTTTAAAGCTAATCAGAGTGTGAGAAAAGGTCGTCTCCGGCCTGTGATTTCTGCTTTTACATCGGCTACAGGTCGTCCCCTCTCTTAGGTCTAGAAGCTAATAGCACTTGTGCAGAGATGCTAGAAAAATAAATTAACAGTCTAACGCTTTAAGTGTCGGAAATATGACGTCAGAGAGGCTTTAAAAGGAGGGGGGAGGGGAGGGGGCGTTGTTATAGGCCAGGGTTCAAACACACAAACACACCCAGAACCTGCTGAAGTGTCCTCAAGCAAGGCACTGAATCCCCGCCAGCTGCAGGAGATCTGCAGGAATCTGACAAAACTATGTTTACACTGCAAAAAAGAAACTCCTGATTTTCTACTTTCAGCCCGAGGAGTTGTGAGAATATCTATTTTTTAATCAAAACATTTCACTATCTCCACTTTTTGTACCCAATGAGTTTTGAAAAAATGTGTCCAAAAATGTTGATTCAAGAAGCAGCTCCCTGTTTTTTATATTAGTGCAAATTGTTCCAGATGTGGTTTTTAAGTAAATGACAGTTTAGTGTTATACAATTTTTAAGAAAGGAAAACTGTTAAAAGTTGAGATGAAAGTCTCAAATCAACAGGAAAGTCAACAAGACTGTCAGCTACTTTTCTCTTGATTTTAAAAAATGAAGACTTTAGGAGCCCAACATTCTCAAAAAATCTTTCTATTTTTTTTTTTTTTTTTTTTGCAGTGTAACCATTAAATCCTCCATCACATAAAGCTGCTGTGTGTTGCCTTGTGTGATCTGACAGTGTGAAAGCAACCCCAGAGTCCCAGATCAGCAGGCGGGGCGGAGCGGCATCTGCAGCAGGATCACCTGCCGGTTCTCGGACGGATGGCATTTGTTGATGTGTCTGGTGAGTCCCGGGGAGCTGTAAAAGATGGCGGGGCAGTATTTGCAGGGATAGACCTGCGAGGAGTGCAGCAGGCGGATGTGCCGCTCCTGGCTGCCCCTGTTGGAGAAGTTCTCCCCGCACACTGGGCACAGGTGGCAGCTGGACGCGCTCAGGTTGAGCGGCGCCGCGCTCTGCTCGCACACCGGCGCGTCCTCGTCCTCCGCCGGCTTCGGGGAGCCGTGCTGAGACGCCAGGTGCTTCCGCAGGTACGCTTGGCGCTTAAACTTTTTCCCACAGTGGTTACAATCATAAAGCCCTTCCTCGGAGCCGGACTCGGACGGTCCTGGGCTGGGTGTGTCCCTGTCACTAGAATCCTTCACTTCATCAGTTTTACCGGATGCAGCTGCAGCCTTCTCGGTCTCCAGACTGTGCGCAGCCGCTCCGGTCTGCTGCTTCGGTTTGTGCCACCGCCGGTGTGAGGCGAGGTTCGCCGGGCAGCTGAACACCTTGTCACATTCGGGACACCTGTACTCGACCCGGACTATCCTGGAGCACTTGTGCTGCGCCAGGGCGAACGGGTCCGCGTACGCCTCCCGGCAAAGCTGGCACACGAACTCCCCCAAAGGCACGTTGTCTCCTCCGGCTTGCTGGGGTCTGAGAGGCTCCACCGGGGCCTCTTTAATCTTGAGCCCGAGGACCGGAGACGTGGTGACATCATCCTCAAAGTGCAGTTTCCTGATAGCTTTGGTTTTCTTGGATGCAGGTTTGCCTTTGCGCTCGGTGTCGCCGGAGGGTCGTTTGGCCCCTGCGGTGGGGAGAGCACTGGTGGATGATGATGCGGTGCTGACGGTGCCGGTGCGGCTGCTGTTACTCGAGGCGATCTTCAGATCCACCGGGGCGAAGAGGTGATCCAAAGCCGTGAGGGCTGCCGGCGTGGGGAAAGACTCCGCGGTGACCGGCGAGCCGAGGTTGAAGCGTCTGTCGAAGTAGGAGCGCTCGTGATCCTGGCTGACGGGGCGGGTGGGGCTGTAGAGAGGCTGGTACACCGACTCTGGGTTTCCAAACTGCACCGGTTTTGCGTCCTTCTCTGGAGCCGCCGCCCCGCAGGTGGGCGTCGGCGTCTGTGCGCGCACCGGGACGGAGGGGAGAGGCGCGGTGAAGGACCGCGCTGGAGCATCAGCCGCCGCTTCATCCTCATCACAGCGGACCCGGTAAGACACCGGGTTGGGTTTCTTGTTCCGCTTCACCAAAAATCCTCTCGGCATGTTCGCGCTGGACGGAGAGAGAGAGCTGAAGGCACTTCGGACGAGGAGGAAAAATCCACTTTCATCTGATGCGTCTTTATTGTTGTTGTTGTTGTTTCCTTTCTGCTACTGATCCTCTGTTCTCCTCCCGAGGTGCTTTTCACCACAACATAGCTGCACTCTTTTTTAAGGCGACCATGATGACATTGTTCCCGTCCCCCCCTTGTTGCCTCATCCCCAACCAATCAGAAGCAGCCGAGGTCCCCAGTGGATTTGGGGAGTGGGTGTGGGAGGATGGAGAGGCTGATGAAGGAGGAGGAGGAGGAGGAGGGGGGGAGGGGGGGGGCATGGAGGGAGGATTTGCAGATTGCAAAGCAGATGTACCTGAGGGTTTTTATTGTATTTCACCCCCACATTCACTCAACACACACACACACACACACACACACACACACACGCACACACACACACACACACACACACACACACACACACACACACACACACACACACACACTCTCTCTCTCTCTCTCTCCTCCTCCCTGTCTCGACCCGGGCACACGCCAGGAGCCTCCTGCTTTTACGGTCTGATGAGTTTGTATAGAAATCTACACGTGCCTCGGCTTTATGTGTCTCTGTTGGGTGGTGTGTGTGTGTGTGTGTGTGTGTGTGTGTGGGGGGGGGGGGGGGGGGGGGGGGGGCAGTGATTTGTCCAAAAAAAGAGAGACATCCGTCCACATAACGGCGTCGAGAAGACATCTTTGAAAAATAATTACAATGAAAATAAAGAATTTTAAGCAGAAGAGAAGTTAAGCGGAAATTAAAATCAATCTGTAGTATTGAATAAAATACTAATTTCGCTCGGAAATAAGAAGAGAGGCAGCTCCAGGCCTCAGTTATTCCGCGTAATTGAACTGTTTAATACCGTAAAATACCTTGAGCTCAGATGTGAGAGTTTTAAGATTTGTAAAGATTTTCCAGGACAACAAAAGATGTAGAAATCCAAAATGAAATGCTTTAACGCTCTGGAAGTTTGGAGATAGATTCGTCCACATACATAAGACAAATAAACAAAAAGCAAACATTTCAAACCACCGTGTCCCTGCAGCATGTGCGCATGGCGTGACAGTTAACTCCGGACATATGAATCCGTCATTTCACGCATACATAATTAATAGCGAGAGGAGGGGTTTCCTGCTTTGCATCACAATGGCTGCGCTTGAGCATGCTGTAGACCCGCCGTGATTGAAAAGGAAATTGCACAGTTGAAGAAAAAAAGGAGAAGAAGAAGTGGGGCTCCCCCCCCCCCCCTCAAAAAAAAAAAAAAAAAAGCAATCTGGCCCTCAGTTACCGTCGGCGCGTGCTGTGCGTAATCAGTGCGCCTTTTTCTGGGTCTCCAAATGGGGCAAACCGAGATTATCAACGAGTTAAAAAACACAGAAAAACCCAGTTCCTGCAGCTCACATCTGACCCGGGTCAGACGGGTATGAGTCTGTCCATCATGAGGGATGATGGGATGTGGGCTCGAGGACATCATATTCAAATTTAAGGATGTTTGGAAATCAGCAGGTGTCAGATGTTGATAACTGTTGAACTCAGGGTATGACTGAAAATAATTTAGAACCGTTTTAATCAAACTCAAAACCATTAATTGGTTTTTACTTACCTCTATTTGTTTATGTGTCTGAATTAGAGTTAGAAAAATGTTTAAACACTAAAAATCTCAATCTTCTTCTACATGTCCGTGTGTTGAGGTGTTTTGATGCCGTTTTCCAAGGAAAGCCTTTAAATAAGGGTATTTGTTCTGTGTTATAAAGCAGAAAACTGCTCTATCATGTCCAGTAATTACACTGATTTAATTTCTAAATGCAGCCTAAGAAGGTTGAAAGGTCTTTCAGTTGTTTCAAGACAAATATGAGAGACTATAAGAACTAAAAAAAAGGAACAAAATGACTTAAAAAGAAAATATATTTGATTGGAGTGTGAGTTTGATTTCATGAAGTTTAATTACTGCTGCAAATTAATAAACAAACTCATAGCACAGGAGTTTAGAAACGACCATAAAACTCTTGAAAATGTCTCTTCAGCACGAGTCAAACTCTAACAAGAATCACAAAAACCAAAGGAAGAGATATTATGGATAAAGGAGAAACGTTCCTGTTTAAGTTATTTTAGGCAGACTGCTCGGCTCATATCATTACATTTTACAAAGATAAATTCATCAAAGGGAGGTTTTTATTTTATTTTATGTGTGTGTATCTTGAGTTTGATTTGAAAGATAAGAAGGTTAAGAAAGTCTGAAAAAACTTTTAGCATTCATCTGTTGATCTGAAATGTTAAACGTATAATAACATTTCAAACCTGACTACTCATGAAGGAATCCTCAAACATCTGACTGTGGACACCAGCAGTGTGTGTGTGTGTGTGTGTGTGTGTGTGTGTGTGTGTGTGTGTGTGTGTGTGTGTGTGTGTGTGTGTGTGTGTGTGTGTGTGTGTGTGTGTGTGTGTGTGTGTGTGTGTGTGTGTGTGTGTTTTGTCAGCCTGCAGGGCGTTTGTAGGTGCGGACATATGTTGTTCTGTGTGTGCGTGTGTGTGTGTGTGTGTGTGTGTGTGTGTGTGTGTGTGTGTGTGTGTGTGTGTGTGTGTGTGTGTGTGTGTGTGTGTGTGTGTGTGTGTGTGTGTGTGTGTGTGTGTGTTTTGTCAGCCTGCAGGGCGTTTGTAGGTGCGGACATATGTTGTTCTGTGTGTGCGTGTGTGTGTGTGTGTGTGTGTGTGCGGTTATTTTCCCGACAGGCTCAGCCTCATTAACATACAGCTGTAGAGTGACACCCTCCTTCTCCTCCTCCTCCTCCTCGGAGAGCTTTCATCTCCAGCCGCTACACCGAGCCCTGTGATTGGTCACGCTGCTGCAGAGTCACTGAGGGGAGAGTTACAGTTGGCACATGATGAAGGAGGAATTAAAACAGAAGCATCTGAGTAGAGATGTAAACTTTTATTTAAACATGTTCTTATATTTAAGTGAGAGTGAGTTTAGAGTTTTAATACTCAGATGAAGAAAGTAAACGCTAATGTGGCTCCAACCGATCCTGACTCAAGTGACATCACCTGAAGTCATGAAACCGCAGACGCCGATTCAACATGTAGAATTGGCCAAAAAAAGGCAAAGTAGGGGGGTTGGGGGGGACACAGAACACATTCTAAATAAACAAAACTACTCAAGAAAAAGCATGCAATGACATCACGATTCAACACGTCTTGTGCTCAGTTTTATTCAGCGCTTGTGATGTCACAGCCGTCCCGGGTAGGTGAACATTGGCAGCAGGTTCCGGTTGTAGGTGAGATACTTCACAGCGCCGCTCCTCAGAGCCGCTCGAGTCTCGGCGTCTTTGAAAATCTCCTCATGAGGAACGATTACGTCGTCGTCGTCGTCGTCGTCATTCACCGCCCGTCTCAGCTCGTCGACCTGCAGGAACACAAAGGTGGAGATAAAATACTCGACCTGCTGAGGCGTCGAACTCAAACTTGTTTTGTTTTTAAAATGATGTTACCTTGGTCGAGGTGATCTGCTGAAGCTCCTGCTCAAAGTCGGAGAATCTGTCGTGATAAACGGCCAGAGACCAGCTCTGCCTGAAGAAACTGCAGGAGACACAAAAAGTCACATTGAGTGTGTTCACATGGACTTAAGTTTCTGGGTTTTGAGTCTCATCCCAGTTTTCAATCATATTTAGGATATGGTGTTTACATGCACACAGAATAACCTGGTTTCATATCCCTGTATACATGGTAAATACTAGTATCCTGGTTTTCTGATTGCTGCACTTTATTTAGCTAACTGCGGGCTTAGCTATATTAAGTGCCAACATCGTGTTGCAGATATGCCATATCCAGCTCATTTCCAGCAACAAGAAAGACAAAACTCAGATCTCCATCACTCCAGAAGTAAGACCCACTATGTTCGTTTATCTGGGACGTCACTTGGCTAAAGCGGCGCCTGCACAGGTAGTCGGCTGCTGTCAGAAACCGAGGGAAGGCTTATACATGCCACAGTATTCTGTTTTCTTTCTGAGTTCTCCAGGTAGCAAAATTTTGTTTCTTAAAAAGGGCTTATCTCGGTTTCTGAAATCAGGATATGATGTTGACAAGCACGGAAACTGAAACAGGATCATGCACTGGCAGAAAGCCCCCGCTGTGAACAACCGTCTCGCCTTTGGTGGGTCAAAGTTCATCACATCCCTCTTAAGAGTTAGACCAAATAGTTCATACTCATATAGCACATTTGGATCTAGATAGAGAGTGGATATAAAGAACAAAAACCAGAATGTGGCTCTGTTAAGACCCTGACACACCAAGCAGACGGAGAAGAACTAGTGGAGACAAAGGCCGCCTCACGTCTCGGCCAAAAAGTTGCACTTCAACGCACCGCAAAGACTACAGCCGACGGCCAACCACCATGAGAGGAAATAACTCTCCATGCCAGCAGGGGGCGATAATCCGTTGTTATGATACAAGAAGACCATTCTCACACCGCTGTCGGTCACCACTCGTATTAAAGGTCGTCTACGAATGGAGAATAATGTCTGATAACAAGTAGAAGATGGCGCTGGCGTTGTCAGCTCTTGTAGTAAGTTAGTAGCTCCGTCTGTAAGGACTTGGGTTGGGAGGGTCGTTGGTTCACGTCCCGGTGCGGGTACCAAAGTATGGAAGTTGGTCTGGTTGCTGAAGAGATGCAGAGTAACGCTGAGGCGCCCTTGAGCAAGGCACCGGACCCCCACCAGCTCTGGCACGCTCCATGAGTAGCAGCCGCACTCTGACATCTCTCCACTAATTTCCACAGGCTTGTGCATGTGTGTGTGTGTGTGTGTGTGTGTGTATGTGAGAGAAACATGTCTCAGTAACAGAGTGTAACAAAAATGATTACGTCTTATTTCAAGAAACTCACTCTTTCAAGAGTGTAAAGACGTATTTTTGACAATAATTAGTTAAAATAAAAATGTTGCGTTCTGAGTTTTTTCAGTGGAAGATTGAAACTGGAGTTTATTCGTCATACTCAGCCGCCCGGCGATGTGAATTATTGAATTATTCGAGTCTACATTGCCAGACAAGAGGAAAGTGAGAAACTGTCTTTATCTGTTAAACAACAACCTTGAAGGAACCAAACACACACACACACACACACACACACACCCTCAGCAGCTAACGCTAACTGTTGACTGAATAACCCCAAGCCGCCGCACGGTCAATCAATTATTTTAACGGCCCACGACGCTCCGTCAGCCTCCACAATGACTTTACGAGTCAGCTGAGTGAGCGGCGTGACGAGGAATCCGTCTCTGGAGCGGGGAAGGCTCCGGCTTTGTCTCGTCCCCCGACCGGCCACAAAGACAGATTGGGGAGCTGCATAAACAGATTAGGAGGCAGAGGAGGGGGGGACAATAGACGTCCATATCTGGGGGTCATTTGTGTTGAAACCTCAGAAGCAGGTCACCCACTGTTTGACACACACACACACACACACACACACACACACACACACACACACACACACACACACACACACACACACACACACACACACACACACACACACACACACACACACACACACACACACACACACACACACACACACACACACACACACACACACACACGCTGCAAAGTCACACCAGCAAACACACAGACAGAACGAGGACAAAAGACTCTGAAGGCCTAAATCTCTCCCGTCTGCTCAGACCACTTATGTGTTATTTTGATGCGTGAGGTCATCAGTCAGCAGATGCATGATGGGAGTTTTTACTACCTGCAGATTTCTGAAAACATTTCCTCTTTCAGACTCAAGTGGCTCTTTTTTTTTTCATGTTCAAAATGCTTTTATTTTAAAAACCCAACCACCTGCTGTTGACGACATTTCTGCACCAAAATCATAAATCCCTGTTTCCCTGTTCAACAATCGAAAGTGCAAAACAAAATCACTGCTTCTACTCCTTCAAAGAATGAAGAAAATGTTAATTTGGTAAAGCCAACTGTTGTTTTGAAAAGCGGAGACATCATGTAGCTCACCAAACTGATCATCTGTGAGCATCTATTGTCCGAGGAGTTTTTGGTGTTTTGTGTGTTTGTTTACCTCCTGAGTTTTTGAAGCGAACTAAAGACGTCAGTAGAAGAAGACAGCAAAGAAAAGTGTCTGAAAATGAAGCTGCATGTTGTGTTTTTAAAGCAACATGAAGGCAAGATGTCTGCCCTTTTTTAACACAAAACTTATACAGTGAAGTATTTTCTTCAGGATGTGAGGGACATTAGTGAATAACAAATCTGGACTTTTTCAGGGGCAGGCTTTCAGGAAAGACTGACCTCACACTAGAGGTCAGTCTCAAACAAGCCCTAGTCCTAGTAGTGAGTAGAACTGGAAGGTATTTATGGAAAAAGTCAAGTTAATTTAATGAAGTTAAGATTTGCTTCCTTCAGACTATCTGCAGACTTTTCTGAATGGATGATAAGTTTCACCTCTTTGTCTCACCTGTACAGGTCGGGGATCAGGCTCTTGTAGTAGTAGGTGGACAGCTGGCCCAGCAGCTGCTGGTGCTTCCCGTACAGACTCAGGTAATTGGAGACGGGGAGGGGCTTCAGGGAGTAGCAGGTGAGCGTCTCCACCAGCTCGTAGCAGTCCAGGCGTAAACAAAAGTAGTCTCCTGTCGCCGCTTGTCCGGTCGCGATGCCTTTGTCCTGTAACTTTAAACGTATAAAAACACGAGTTAATGAGAGATCAGTTACATTTCAGTTTAAATCAAACCATGAGTCGACTTCTATTGTTTCAGACTGTGACCTCTCAAAGACGTGTTGTTATAAAGTATAAACCTTACGTTTTTCAGAGGAGCACCTGGCAGGCTGGCTGGAGACGGTTTTGTAAAGTGCAGGTAGTGAACACCTCCGGGCAGCGTCCCACCTGACGACAAGCGGGGAAATATCAGTGGGTTCAAAAATAAACAGGTGTGATGTCACAGTTGCTTAAATAGTTCTGTGCACCCACAAAGAAATGCAGCTTCAATGACCAGCTGCCATGTTTTCTCACTCGTCTGTTTCAGCCTTAATTAGCCTGAGAGTTATTCATAAATGTGCACTTTAAGGGCGTGTCAGGATGCTTGAGGCTGCCGCCCTCAGCTCCATCTCTCTGCCTGTTTTTTGAACGCTCGAGAGTCAAGTAGCATTTACAATAATGTTGGACCATGTCTTATTCAATCTATGATCTGACTAGAATTTCTTCACACCTCCTTTCCACATCTTTAAACTGAGTGACATTTTTTAAACTAAATGTAAGTCACAGCCATGCTAATAACCCACACAGAAATAAGACTCTTCTCCTCTGTCGCCCCCCGGTGGTGGAACAAACTACCAAACTCCATTCCATCCGCAGAGTCCCTTTGCTCCTTTATGAAAAAGCTAAAGACCCAGCTCTTTATGAACATGACCTTAATGATTTTCATGGTGACGATGATGATAATTAGGATGATTTTGTGCTCTCCTTCTGGGAACTTCCTGTCAGCTCCTGCCTGTGCGTATTTTCAGACTTAAAGGAAGAATGTGCAACTTTTTGATCCAGTAGATGTCGCCCTTGAGCACCAGCATGAAACCAAAACAAACTGCTGTTTGGCCACGCCTCCTCCATACTGAAGCCTCCGCTCTCCTCCAGAGACACACCTCCAACACTGAGGGACTATTTTAATAATTAAGCACCATTAAGCGCAAGCGGTGGACGAAATCGTCCTCTGCTCGAGCTGCAATCACCTGTGTCCTGCGTTGTCGTGTTAGCATGCTAATGTTAGCTCTCTTTAGTTAGCTCGTAGCTTCACATTGTTGTGTTAGCATGCTAATGTTAGCGCTCTTTAGTTAGCTCGTAGCTTCACATTTCATGTAAACTGACACAGAATGAGCGTGATCTAAAAACTCTTACTAACATCCAAATAATCAGTGAGTATGTTCTTCTTCTTCTCTCTAGTTCTTGACTAAAACAGCTTTTATACACAAGGGGAGGAGCCGGCCGTCCCGTCCATGTAAACACGGCTCTGACAACAACACAGCCAGCGGGACTCGAGCTTCTCCCTCATTGTAGACAGTCAGGACTCAGAGACACATTTACACAGGAGAGACTTTAGGATTTATTTATGTGGAACATGTGGAACATTCTTCCTTTAAGGCTCCTTTGTTTGCTCTTCCTGACGTTGTCTCCTTCTCTCTAGATCTTTTCTTGTGCTGTACTTACTCTCTGATGTACCTCACTTTGGATAAATGCGTCTGCTAAGTGAATTGCAGAGTTGGAAGAGAGGGTATTTTCAGAAAAATGATATTCAGATATGGTACTTTTCAGGGCTGAAAGATGCTCTGGCAGAAAAACTGGATCAACAACATCATAACATGCATTTCCCTGTTAACATCAAAAAACAGGGCTGAGGTGATGAACTCAGATGGCAGGCGGTGATGTTGAGATGCTTCTCTGCTCTCCCAGAACATTGAAACGCCTGTGAAAAAGTTCATGCGTGTTTCATTTGAGAGAGAAAGGGCGCAGCAGAGTGGGCTGCTGTGTGTTTATGTAAACCCGTGGAGTGGCCTTGGTTACTCGGTGAATACACAGCAGCACAATACGCCATTGTTACGCCACCGCTACAGTTTGAGTGTAGGCCGCAATAACATCGACAGTGGGTGGGAGGGTGAAACATTGGAGAAATGTTCCACAAAAGCAAAAAATATTGGCAGAGCAAATTCTCTCAGATAGAAGCAGACAAAAAGACGGACAGCGGGAAGGACACGGGTGACGGGAAACTGACCGACCCTGAGAACAAATCGATCACCGAATTCTGCAGATGTATGTGAAGGAATCTTTTCACGACTTACAAAAACACATATGGACTTAAGAACAGCTAATTGAGACACAAAAGAAGGTGGATTTCTAAGAGCTCTATTCTCTCTCCTGACTGAATCATCACAAATCACCACAAAAGATGAACTTGTGTGTTTGGGTTTATCGGTCCAGTAGAACATCCGAGGACAGTGTCTGTGTGTTTCTGTCTAACAGAGCTGCAGTGCTTACATAATCTTAAAAAACAGAGCAGATAGTCTGCATCTTTTAAGCCTTTTTTCTTGTAAATGAAGTGAAGAATATGTTTTGGAAAAAAAATGAAGCACGGTTCTCATTTCTGTGTCACTTTTTTCCAAGTTGATTAAAAGTTCTGAAGATGCTCAGTGTTAGCCTTGAGGTTGTTGGGGGGGAAATAACTTGCTAAACCGTTGCTATGTTCCCATTTAAGGAGCTGCACATTTAGTATTTTCATCCAAAAAATCCACGGGACCAAATGATCAAAGTTTAAATGTTTACTTAAACTTAAATAAACAAAAAACAGATACAGGTTAGTCCAAAACTATACAAAAAGAGAGATGAGGAGAGAGAGGTCAAAAGACTGTGTGGCTCCACTCTCTACTAGTCCGAACTGAGCCCAATTAAGTCCACAAGCCCCTCCCAGATCCAATGAACAAAAAGTATTACATGCATCCATAAATTTAACATGATGAGCAATAAGGCTCCTACATTACCGGCCCCTAATTGTTATCAATGCCCTTGAAACAATTACTCAAAAACATCAACTTAAATCAAAAGAGCCCACATGTTATGTTAAACTAAAGAAAACTTCTTGTTGTTCTTCGTCCCATCGAATACTTGGCTTAGGATCTATTCCATTATCATCAACGCCTCATCCTAATTGAGGGCTTGATTTCCAGCACAGATCAAGTGTCCTCAGTTTCTTGAAGAAGACAAAGCTTGGTTATTGGACGCCATAGCTCATTAGTCTTGGTCTTCACTTTCACCTGGCGAACAAGGCCTTTCTTGTCGGGCTGGGTTGTCACGATTCTTCCAAGTGGCCATGAATTTCTCGGTGAAGTGTCATCCACAATCAGCACCACATCACCGTCACAGAAGTTGCTTCCAGGCGCGAACCATCGCTGACGTTCTTGGAGCTGTGTCAGGTATTCCTTGCACCAGCGTTTCCAGAAGACATCCGCAAGATATTGGACCTGACTCCATCTGCGGTTAGCATACTGGTCGTCTTTGTTGAAAACACCTGGAGGTAACTCTGGATTAACCTTCAGTAACAACAGGTGGTTGGGTGTTAAGGCCTCTAAATCATTGAGGTCTGAAGATGCCTTTGTGATGGGCCTGCTGTTTATGACTGCCTCTGCTTCACACAGCAAGGTATGGAGACCTTCTTCATCAAGAACCTGTTCCTTCACTGTGATGTTAAGAACTTTTCTTACTGAGCGTATCAGCCGCTCCCAGCTTCCTCCATGGTGAGAACCAGAAGGAGGATTAAAGTGCCATTGGACACCCTTCTGTTGCAAGGTATCAGCGATCTTACTGGTGTTCCATTCTTTGATTGACTTCCTCAACTCACTGTCAGCCGACCGAAAGTTTGTTCCATTATCCGAGTACATCTCCTTGACTTGTCCTCTTCTTGCAAGGAATCTCCTGATCGCGTTGAGGCACACATCTGTGTCAAGTGAAGATGCGACTTCCAGATGTACTGCTCGTATGGCGAGACACGTAAAGATAACACCATATCTCTTTATTTGCCGTCTTCCTCTTTTCACCAGGAATGGGCCAAAGTAGTCAACACCTACTCTTGTGAATGGAGGATCGTCAGGCAGGACCCTGCATTCTGGTAGATCTGCCATGAGCTGCTTGCCAGTAGTTCCATGTAACCTTTTACAGGGGACACACTTCGACAAGAACTTCCTGATGGCTCCATTCGCTCCAGGTATCCAGAATCTTTGACGTAATTGAGCCAACATGTGATTCCTTCCAGCATGAGTTGTTAAATCGTGAATGTGTCTTATCACAAGCTTTGTGATGTCTGAATCCTTTGGCAAGATGACTGGCTGCTTGCAATCATCAGGCATTGCCACACGGCTCAACCTGGCTCCAACTCTAATGACTCCCTCTTGGAGTACTGGGTTCAACTTGTAGAGTGAACTGTTTTTCTTTACTCTTTGATGTTCTTTGAGCATTGTCAAATCTTCTTTGAAACTTTTCTTCTGACAGTACTTCACGACTTCAGTTTCTGCTTCATTTAAATCTTCACAGACTAGCTGTGTTCCTTTGAAAGCCTTTTTGAACTGATTCACTCTGCTTTCACCATGTAATGTGTTTGTTTCTTTTCTCTTTGCTTTCAGTTCCTTAAGCAAATCTTTCAACTTAAGAAACCAGGCCACTGCACGCTTTAGATTTGTCCAAGATGAGTAGTAAGTCATCAATTGGTCCATCACATCTTTGGGCTCTTGCACTTGAATGACATGTGCTTGAGCCACTCTTTTGACCTGTGGGTCATCAACATCAAGCATTCCAGGGTCTGGATTCTTAGGCCACTGGTCTTGTATGCTGAGCAAGAAACTTGGGCCTGAAAGCCAGCTTTCATTCTTCAAGAATGCTTCCACAGTCTGTCCTCTTGACACGTGATCAGCAGGATTCAAGTTGGTATTAACATATCTCCACTGAGAGGTCTGAGAGTGATCCAAGATTGCTGAGATTCTGTTAGAAACGAAAGTCTTGAATCTTGTGCTTTCACTGTTCAAGTACTTTAGCACAGCCGTGCTGTCAGTCCAATAGATTGAGTCTTGAAGTTCAAGTTCGATTTCTTTCTTCAGAAGCTTGTCCATCTTGACTGAGACTGTGGCCGCAGTAAGTTCCATTCTTGGTATAGTTGGAGACTTCAAAGGTGCGACCCTTGCCTTAGCCATCACCAAGGTGCATTGGGCTTCTCCAGATGCATTACGCAGCAGTAGGTAACTTGTTGTACCATAGGCATCTTCGCTTGCATCAGCAAAGTGATGTAGCTGTGCAAAGACTGGTGTACCAAACTGCTTTGTCTTGATACATCTGTCAACTCCAAACTTCTCCAGCTGTTGCAAACTTGAGATCCACTTTTTCCAGATCTTCACAACATGCTCTGGCAGGTCTTCGTCCCAGCTGTATTTCTGCCTGCAGAGATCTTGTAGGATTCTTTTGACGGGCAGTGTCACAGGAGCTAGAAAACCCAGTGGGTCAAAGATGGAACTGACAAGAGAGAGCAGGCCTCTCCTTGTGTGTGGTCGATCTTTGAGGTTGAGCTTGAATTTGAACTGATCCGATTCAGCACACCAATGGATTCCCAACGCTCTCTCTATTGGCAAACTGCAGTCATCCAAGTCCAGGTCTTTAAATCCTTGTGCTCTTTCCTCTTCAGGAATCGAGTTAAGCAACTTCTGGCTGTTGCTTGACCATTTTGTTAGACGGAATCCACCTTTAGCCAACATGCTTCTCACATCAGTGCAAAGCTTGATTGCTGTGTCTTCATCAATAGCTGACTTAAGACAGTCATCGACGAAAAAGTTTTTCTTGACCGTCTTGGCAGCTTCCTGTCCAAATTCCTCTTCAAAATCTTTTGCACATTGCTGTAGCGCAAAAGTTGCAACACTTGGCGAAGATGTTGCACCAAAGATGTGGACCAACATCTTGTGTTCAACAAGTTCCTGGTTGTAGTTCCCTTCAGGCCACCATAGAAACCTGAATAGATCTGTGTCTTTGTCGCTGACCCTTATCTGGTGGAACATGGCCTCCACATCAGCCATAACCACCACAGCTTCTTGTCGGAACCTCAGGAGGACTCCCACCAGAGAACTTGTGAGGTCCGGACCCTGCAGGAGCTGTTGGTTCAGCGATGTTCCTTGAAAACTCGCTCCACAATCAAAGACAACACGCAGCTTTTGCTTGACTGGGTGTCTGACTCCATGGTGAGGGAAATACCACGTACGCCCATCAGTTGGCCTGCTACCATCACTGTCAAGCTTCACTGCATAGCCTTTCTTGATGATGTCATCGATGAAAGCAACATACTCTGCGTAAAAATTGACATCTCTGGAGAATCTTTTCCGTAAGTTCAACACACGTTGTTCAGCGACTGTTCGGTTGTTTGGCATGTACAATGATTTGTTCCTCATCGGAAGGCAAATAGTGTAATGATCATCCACAAGTTGTAATGATTGCGACACCATGTTGATAAACTGGTGATCATCCTTGGACATTTCCATGTCTTCAGTTTGTCCAGCATCAGGAAAGTCCTGCTTGAACTGCAGTTGCCAGAGCTCCTCTAGCCTGGCTACAGAGATTCGATTTGCAGTAACTTCTGTCCGTTTGTCTGAATCCAACATTTCACTTCCACCTCTCAGAGGGCCATTCACTGTCCAGCCTAATATTGTTCTCACGGCATATGGTCCATCATCCACACTGTTGACCACTTCCAGTGGCTCCATCGCCTTGGGAACATTTGCTCCAATGAGCAATCCAACCTCTGATTCTATAGTGGGAAGTTTCACCTCTTTTAGGTGAGGCCAGCTGATAATATCCTCTTGGTGGGGAATATTATCTTTGGTTACTGGGATGTTGTCTTGTGAATACACCTCTGGAAGTTCAAAAAACTGCTTACCTTCAAGGCTGCTAATTTCCAGTCCAGTCACAATGCGGCTGTTCACCACAGATTCATTTCCCATTGTTCGTAATGAGATGCTTGTATTGCGTCCATGTATGTTAAGCTGACTTATCAGTGACTCTGTAGCAAAAGTAGCAGAGCTACCAGGGTCCAGAAATGCGTACGTATTCACTGTCCTGGTTCCCTTTTGTGCCTTGACACAGACTGGAATGATTGATAGAACACAATCATCCTTACCGGCCCCAGTGACACTAAAGGTTTCAGTGGTTTGTACAAGAGCACTCGAGATAGATTGTTGCTCACAACTTTGTTTCATTGTTTCTTCTTGTGAATCTTTGTGCAGCAGTGTTGGATGCAGTCGAGAGCATTCGTCGCATTGAATCCTTTCTTTACAACTGCTACTCATGTGACCATGCTTCAAACATGCGAAACACAGACCTTTGCTTTTCAAGAAGTCAATCTTGTCTTTATGTGGCTTACTCTTGAGTTTTCTGCAAACTGTGAGGTTGTGTTGCTCTCCTTTGCAATAAACACAAGGCTTGCTGTTTGCGTCCACTGTTACAGGCTTTGATTTTGACGTTACCTGCTTGTTGTTATCCGTATTGACTCTGTTTTCAGTTCTGGGGGAAACAATGGCTGTTGTGAATACCTTCTTGGGTTTGAATGTTTCCGAACATTGTGGTTTCGGTTTCTGTCGTACTTGATCCTTTATGCTTGTAGTGGTTTCTATGTTTCCATACAGCGGATGTAACATATACTTAACTTGCTTGGTGACGAAGTCAACTAAGTCTTGAAACCTTGCTCTTTTCTTTGTCTTTTCTTGTATGTCACAAGCAGATTTTCTCCAAGTTTCTTTGAGCTTGTAAGGAAGCTTATTAACAAGTGCTTTTATGTTAGCTGTGTTATCAAAGTCTTCCATGTAACTAATATCTCTCATAGTGTTAGAGCAGCCTGTTAGAAACAATGCGAATGCCTGCAGTGCAACCCCATCTTCTGACTTGATTGTCTGCCAATCCAAGGCCTTCTTTATGTAGGCTTCTGCTATCTTGTAGTCATCACCAAAAAACTCCTTTAGCATTTGTTTGGCTTTAGCATAACCAGCGGAAGGTTCCATGTGAATACAGCTCTTAACCAACTCCTGTGGTTGTCCAATTGTGTACTGCAGCAGAAATTGCAGACGGTCACGATGATCATCAGTGCGGCCTTCAACACCATGTTCAATAGATCTGATAAAGGATTTATACTCAAGTGGGTCACCCTTGAATGTTGGAATGTTGAGATCAGGAAGTAATGATGCTTTGTGATTCTTCACAAGATATTCTGTTACATTGGCTTGCTGAGAGATGGCTTTGCATAAGCTATCAAGCACTGGTCCATTATTGACTTCCTGAGCAATTGAGGCTCTTAGTCGTGTTGCTGGATTTTCGTAGTGTTCGTACTTGGGATTAGAGTAGTCAAGTAATGGTGGTGGTTGAAAAGCATTCGCCACTTCCGTTTTAGCAAACTGTGCATCAGTGTCAAAAACACTAATGTCTGCTCGTGTGTATTCATATTTTTGCAAAACTTCCATTTTTGCATCTGATTCAGCAAGAGCAGTCTCCATAGCATGCATTTCTTTTCTGGCCTTTATTGCAGATTCAATTCTTTTTTGTTCAGCTTCAAACTCTGCTTCGCGACGTTTTTCTTCTGCTTGCAGCAAAGCCTCTCTGCATCTTTTTTCTGCATGCCAATCTGCTTCTTCTTTTTCTATCGCCAATTTATCCCTTAAAGCTTTAGCTTTTGCCTGTAATGCTGCACGCTCCATTTCTGCCTTTAACCTGACTGACGAAGCTGATGACGACACACTTCCAGATTGTGATTCAGGTCTACTTCGACATTTCGTGGTCGTTTTCGAAGATGTAGACTTACTATCTTCTGCCTGTTCAATACGCTTCATGACCTCTTTCATCCATTCTTCACATTTCCAGAAGAAATCATTCATTGACTTAATTTTAGGATCAAACTAATTCTTTTGATTCTCCAAAAATTCTGCTTCCGTCATAAATCGTTGCAAACTAGAATTTAGGTCACAAAATTCTTGCTGCAAACCATTAAAGTCAACACGTAGTTTATTTTTCACGATGTCCACGTTAGCATCATCTTCCATTAATTGCTCAATTTGCTTTTCCACGCTTGTTAGCAGGGATAGCTTGTGCCTGCGTGCATTCACCTGTTTAGCCTTATGCTCTTCTACAGCCTTTTCCGTCATTTTTACTCTTCGTTTTTCACTGTCCTGATCCTCCATGACGAGTGAAAGTTCCACACTTATTTAGCAGAAATGGTGGCTGAAGAATGAGCTTTCTACGTACGTGAGTTCCACTTCAGTCAGTCTTGTGATGTTCTGTCCTCGTAACACCAGTAAAACAAACATGCACACACGCACACCCATGCGGTCCTTGTGTGCTAGCTTCAATCCAAAGACTATGGCAGAACCATAAAAGATACAACTTACAGCGTGTTTTCCTTCCAAAACATCCGTGAAATCCGTGAAAAGTTAGTTTTTCCTTCATCCGTTTCCATGCAGAGCAAGTCTTTTGACTAATAATGTAGGTATCCACTGAATGAAGCCGTAGCTTGACGCTCCCAGAACTCCTCTCTTAAGTAATTTTCATCCAAAAAATCCACGGGACCAAATGATCAAAGTTTAAATGTTTACTTAAACTTAAATAAACAAAAAACAGATACAGGTTAGTCCAAAACTATACAAAAAGAGAGATGAGGAGAGAGAGGTCAAAAGACTGTGTGGCTCCACTCTCTACTAGTCCGAACTGAGCCCAATTAAGTCCACAAGCCCCTCCCCCTCCCAGATCCAATGAACAAAAAGTATTACATGCATCCATAAATTTAACATGATGAGCAATAAGGCTCCTACAGAAGGCTTTCCCATTTTGAAGGCTCCTCGAAAGAGCGCCCAACAAATGATTCATCTGGTGCATCCTATGACTAGCGCTTTGTGAATTAAATGTAATATTATTATTAAAGCTTGGCCCAACATCATCGTGCACCAATTCAAACCGACTGATGGACTCTGAAGCTGGTGAATAAAACGTTGGTTTCAACTCCATCTAATCGCTACAAATACTGTAGGTCAAAAAGGGGCCTTGAAACTTCAAATGATCTTTAAAATCATAGGCTAAGGGGTCTACAAAGGCTACGAAGGCTGTGGCGTTCAAAGGGTGCCACACCTGAGTTGGGACATCTATTTAGACATCTATTTACTGAAAGGTATCACAGGCTGTTACATGACCTCCAGCCATAGGAGGGCGCTAATGAGAACATTATGGTTTTAGTGCAGGAAGGCTACATGTGGGATTTGTTGAAAAGTTTAAGTCACAAACAGACAACATTTTTCAAGACTGATGTAGAACATAAATCATTTTGTTATCAACTATCTAAGTTCTTAAATAAGTTTTGTATCACACCTTGGATCTTGGCCTGTTTGTAAATCGGTACCAGACAATCTTCTCCGGGCTGATGTTCGTCTGCAGGCTCCAGCGTTGGGTCGAACAGAGGCAGCAACATAGCCGCCAGGTCCCGGCCCACCTCCTTGGAGTTAAAGTTGGCGTGCGACCACTCGTCTGTGTGGTAGCGGCTGGAGAATTTGGTGAGAGGTCCGGCACCAAAAATGGCTGAGTCGCTGGTTTGGAAAGCGGCGTTGATGACGAGTCTGCGGTCAAAGACCAGGAAGGAGCTGTTGATGCTTCTGAAGGCGTCGTAGCCGACTCCTCTGTTGGAGAGATTCATGAAAACCTGAAAGAAGAACATTTAAAACTTAGTAACTCACACTTTCTGTCTCTGCAGGTCCTTTTCAATGACCCTGGTTTTCAAATCGGGGAATCACTTTGTTTGAGGAATAGCATCTGAAAACAAGAATTTTGGATCAATTACAAGTAACGACATGCATCACAGGGTTGATTTGATAATTCTCAGTTTGTCTTTTTGGTCTGTCGTCGATTCTCCTTCAGTTGTTTTCTTGTGCCAATTCTGTAATTAATCCTCTAGAAACAGCTTCCCTGAGTGGGCTGGCAGGGCTTACAGTTGGACAGGGAAGGGTTCACTCAAAGAAAAAAAAACATGTATGAATCGAGTTTTAGCCCCGGAGGGAAACATAAACAAACTGAAGGAAGCATCGTCCCATCCACGTGAACACAGAGCTAAGAAAAACAAATCCAGAGGGAGTCTGACTTCACTCTCTTTTGAGGAAGCCATCACTCAACAATATATTTTTGCGGAGGGTAAATTTAATTGGCTTTTGTTGCTAATTTAAAATTCAGAATATCACATCTTTAATTCACCCTGGGGCTGTCAGGAAGAAAGCGGGGGCAACTCCCAGTCCTGACCCTATTTGGTGCATGTCATTCCCAAATCTCACTCCTCACATTTATTGTCTGTCTCTCTAAAGCTGCCCTATCAAATGAAGGGACAATCCAAAGATTATATTGAAAAAAGCCACATCTCTTCGCTCTGGAAAAGATATCATACACACTTAAAGACAAACAAGAATTATTTGACGATATCTGGGGCCTATATATTCATTTTCTTCGGGATGAAGGTCTGTCACATAGGCAGAGCTAGGCTGGTAAAGACTTGGTAATGTCTGTAATTGTGATCGTTTTTGCAGAAACTGTTCTCGGGCAGAATATTTGTGATTAACAAATCATCTATGGCAATGTACTCCATTTGGTTATTTTTATTTAATACGTACAGTAACCCACCACAAATCCGTAATATTGACTCTCTCTCCATTTTCAAATCTCATCTCAAAACACATCTTTTTTAAACTGTCATATTCAGTCTGATCATTCTCCACCCGGTCTCATAACTCCTTTACATCCTGTACATTTGTGTTTTTTTGTGTGTTTTTCATGTTAATTTTATCGTTGTTACTTTGTTGTTTTTATCTCTGCTCTGTAAGGTGACCTTGAGAGTTTTGAAAGGCGCCTTTAAATAAAATGTATTATTATTATTATTACTAATGTTGCTTTTTGTTTTTTTTATTTTGTATTATTATATTTTATTTGTTTCCTCCCTTATTTTATATATTTGTATATATGTGCATGTGTCTATCTTTTTTTATTTTTTTTATTTATTTAATTGTAATTGTGTGTCTTGGAAAAATGTTTAAAACACAATAAACATATTGTCAAAAAAAAAAAAAAAAAGGCCACATCTCTATAGTGCCACATTTCTGTCAGCACATCCAGAGTGAACAATAGTGCATCATCTACAGGGAGCTTCTGCTTTAAACAAAGAAATACCAAAACAAACCAGAGCTCGTCGGTAGAATCCTCTACTCTCTGAAACAATGACAACAGGAAAAGCACCATAATAATCTTTTTGTTTGACAAACTGAGTATGCATCCAGGAGGACAATTAGCACCCAAACCAGCAGCTGCAGGCCGGTGAATCCAGCCTGTTGTTTGTGAGTGTTTCAGCTCTCACACAGCCTGGCCAGTAACCAACCATTGTTTGGAGAATATTTAAAAAAAACAGATTTTATTTTTTAAAGGCATTGGAAACTTACTCCACACTGCAGGTGGAGAGGCTCTGCATCCGTGGTGAACGACACGGAGGTAAGAGGATCAGGGTGATCTCCATTGTTCATCTGAGCCAGCACGCAGTTATGATGGACCCGGACCTCGGCCTCCTCCAAGAATGCGCAAACGGCCTTCTTAACTGGAGGCTCGCTGAAGCAGGCGACGCTGGGGTCGAGCGGTGGATGAACAAGATGGATACGAGATCCCCGAACGCCGAGGCCGAGCAGAGTCTCGACGGTGGTGAAAACGTCGATGCTGTTACCGTAGACGATGGCGTTCTCTGTGAGTGAAACAAGGACGTGTCCAGTTAGTCAAATCAACCTAAACTGTATTTTTGATGCTGTAAAATAAAAAAGTACATAAAGAAAAAGAAGCTGTGTCATTTGGAGGAACTGAATTCTGACCAACAAGCTTCAATTTGAAAAAGAAAAAAGGGGAGACATGGTACCATTTATTTCCCTTTTTCAATCAAGAATATGTTTTCCAAAAATCCTTGGAAGAGGACTAGAAGCGCTGTGCACATTTCACGAGAGGCCCCTCAGATTTCTGAACCACAGATAGAAATCAGACAATAAAAGAATAGGTTTGTGCCGCGTGAATCCATCCTTTGATGCATGCTCTTCAGTGGAGCCCTCTTGTTGTTTTACAGAACATACAGTCTCCTATAGAAGAGTGCGTGCTCTGTATCTCTCACTGATTGTATTGACGTTAGAGTACAGTCTCTCCAGAGCAGCGGGGTCATCATGGCCGACAGTATGTGGGACAAAGAAAGAAAACAAAAAACCCCCGGGGGGACTTCAGATGTGCATGAATTTATAGGAGTGTACCTTCATGTTGCTTTGTTGCAGCTGGAGTTCACTAAATGTTTGTCCCTAAAGGTTCATGTACCTCAGGGGTTATTTGATTTTTGTTTTAAAATATGAAAATCAAAACTGTTCAAACAAGTTCATGTTCTTTTTCATGGTCAAAAGCGGATGAGCCAGTAGCCTAGTGGAGCTCCATGTACGGAGCAGACGGCCTGGGTTCAAATCCAACCTGCCTGTGGCTTCTTTGCCGCATGTCATTCCCCTCTCTCTCTCTCTCTCTCTCTCTCTCTCTAAAATGTCAGTTTTTGGATATCCTGAGACCAGATGATGTCATCCACAGGGCAGGATGGTCAAACAAATGGATCGGGATGTTTCAGAGGTCCTTCATGAGGAGGGTCGTCGAATTTACCGTGAGCCTCGTGTGGTCCTCAGCTATAATAGCGCACGGCCACACTTCCTGCAAACCTTTCAAAGTAAAAGCCTGCTCTGCTATTTCTGTTAAGAAGCTCCCATTGTTCGTACAGCTTTTTAAACTTAGGCTCATCCGTTTTGATTTTTTATATCCTTCTCAGAACCATAAATCAGCCAAAAGAAACTCTAAACCCTAGATCATAATATGTACATTTGCACACATAACAAAGTCATGTCAACCATCGTCTCCTCTAATCAGACAAACAGAAGTATGAATAAATGTTTCCTCTGCATCTGACACCACGCTGAAGCACCGTTCTGGAGTCCACAGCACATTCCCTCTCTAAGTGTCTCTGTCCGTGGTGCTGAATCAGGGAGCACTGCTGCAGCTGAAGCTTTAAGACCATTAGACCCCTCAACGGTTTGTCTACATTTCACAGCTCTCTTTCCTGTGAACTCTGTGTACTACCACTAGAACTGATCCTGGTTTACAGGTTTTTTCATTTCAATCATTATCCAGTGGTGCTCTTGCTTTTGCTGTGGCAGCTCAAAAACTCCAGTCTCCCCCAGAACTCTTCAGGTTGCTAACAACTCATCTCTATACATCTTCTTTATTGTTGTTCCTGTTCTGTGCATTATGTTTGTGTGTGAGTGTCAATGTGTTTGGATTTATGTATATACATTTCTGCTGATTGGTTGAAACCAGCTTTTCAAACTCAGCTGCTGCAGCCTCCTCTGCCGGTCTTCTGAATCTGTCTACAGGCCACAAGTTGTTTCAGTTTGTTTGTTTGTGTTAGATCAAATAGAGTTGTTGATGCTATTGTAAACTTAGACACTGTAAATATTTATGTGCCACACATCAGTGACTAGGAGGGAGAATCCCTATTGTTTTACTAACTAACTACTACCTGAATAAATATTGTATTTATTTTTTTATTTTTTTAAACCAGTAGGAATGTTAAGTTAAATCCTTGATGTATAAATCTATTCCTATTCTTATTTTTTATATTCTAAGTGCTTATTTCTGTATCTATTCTTATATAGTTTTATTTGCTTTGATACCATGCTGCTGTAACGCCACAATTTACCAGCTTGGGATCTAAGATATTTTTGTTTACTTGTGTTTACTTTCTTTGCACGTTAGGAAAGACGAGGGAGACGAAAAATAGATCAATTTGACCTGGTCTGCTGGTTTTCTTGGGAGGGGGAAGAGCGGGGGTCACTTATCATGATGTGTCTTCGTTCCCTTAGACCGAGGATGTAACATAACATCATGAAACGTTACATTTGTGAAGTGTTTTTAAAGTTTTCCTCCTGCAGTGTGAGTGTTATGAAGCAGTGAGAGGCACAGACACATTGTTAGATTGAGTATTTAAATATATCAAATATTATGTAAAGCTGGTAATAAGACAGAACACAAATACAGTCTGCTTTAGTCTTATTATAAAATTCTAATTCACTCTGTTCTCTTCAGCTGATTTTATTAAAATATGGAAATAAACACGCTGTCTGCTGCAGTGAATTAGCATTTATTAATGGATTTTTCTTTATGACTGGGATCAACTAATTAGTAAGTATAAAAGCCCCCCCCCCCTCAGGATCCTGGGCACAATTCCTTCAGAGGGCAGATTAATTTTGCTTAATGACACTGTGTCTGCTCTCGTGCTCTGAACAGCCCGGCTCTCAGAAAGTGATATGATAATGGAGAATGGATGGAAGAGGCCGACCCTGATTCACAGAGATGAAAGATTTCTCTGCAGCTAATTAGCAGCTAATTATACCGGAGCACTTCAGCGCTGACTGGCTGAGTAATGACACACTACTACAGGATTCATTTCAGGTTCTGTGTGTGTGTGTGTGTGTGTGTGTGTCTTCAGTAATCACTCACCCTCCAGCTCCACAAAGTTGGCAGTGAGCCAGCGGCGAGCGGCCCTGCAGTCGTGGAGGTCGTTGAGGGTGAAGAGGTTGGAGGGGACGGGCTCGGTGTGTCTTCGGGGAGCCGTCTGATTCTGCAGCTGGCTGTTTGTGACCGGCTTACTCAGGGGCACCTTCAGAGTCACGACACACACACACAGATAAAGTACGACAGCTCAGGTCTTTAAATCGTGATAAGGAGGCGTGACAGATTTCTTTAACATTTTAAATATTGTAGAATAATATAAAGCAGCGTGTTTACCGTTTGTGCCCACTTTAGAAAATTTTTCCTAATCGCTCATCATGACCACAAAATGATCAGAGGACAATTTGTGTCACTTTTTTAATGGATTTTGGTCGTTAGGAATTAAAAAATTAACCCTTTACATGCCAGTTTGTATCACATACAACTCGTTTAAATTTGGAAAAAAACACAAATATTGAAGCATTTACAACATATGTCATCCCAGTCTGTAATCACAGTGATTGCATTTCTTTTTGGTGCAATGACAGGTAAAAAAAAAAGAAAGGCCCATCATTTCCCCCTATGACCAAAATAAGGTCATGCACCCACGATTCCCCACGCCCCCCACCCTCGGTAAAATTATGAATTTTTGATCAGTTCCTCCAGGGTTTCTTGTTCCATTCTTTTCTATTAAAACGTTTGCTTGTGTGCATGACTCAGACAAAGGAAAAAATGTGTGTGTGTGTATGGATATGCATGAGCGTGCACCCATATAAGGACATGGGCAAGAGAATCACAGTCATGAAGACATGTGCAATAAAAGTATTGAAATAAAATGCTGAGTCTTATTTGTTTTATATGGAGACAAGACTGAATAAGAATGCGGTTAATTTCCTGATAACCGCCCCCTGACTCCCGGCAGCCACCATCGAACTGTTTCATCTTCACAACCACCGCCGTCTTCATTCATAAAGCTTCTCCAGATAATTGATTGATTAACTGACAAGTAACAGCTTTAACCTCTTCATCCCATAAGAGAGACCATGTGATAGGCCGACAGAGGGGGGCTGGTGGTCTCACCTGGTATTGCAGGCCCGTACAGAGGATGAGGTGATCATAGGCCACCTTCCTCCCGTTGGAGACGCGGACATACTTGGACTTCCTGTTGATGCCCACCATCGTCCCGGTCACCACCGCGAGGCAGGACTGAAGAGGCAGCTGGGCCAGGTCTCTGCGGCTGTATGCATGACTGCAGGAAGTGGAGAAAAACAAACATTACAACTTTATGCTGCCTTGCCCGAGAGATGCTCCGTCTATTGGTCCTGTGTTTTTACCCTTCTGTCTGTGTGTGTTTGTGTCCCTGCAGGTCACTGGTCTGACCTGGGCAGTCCCTCGCCTCAGCTCCTCATTACTAGTTTAGTATTACACACAACATGGTGACTTTTGTCAGGCCTTGGGAGGCGGGTCATGACCGTCCTCTCTGCTTTAGTCGAGACCAAAGTATTTTTCTTCATCTATGCTACGAGCAGAGGTCATCACATGAAGAAGACCTCTAGTGTCCTCTAATGTGATTGGTGATGGAATTTTTGCCCCTGACCTTTACGTACTACCTCCCTCTTCTTCTATGATCTACTCGACACAGTATTCATCCTCGTTATGTCTTCCATGTTATGATATTCATTTAATTTGAGGTAGGTTTACTTCATCTTGTTCTTTGTAGCTGTGAATGGCGACTGAAGCTCAATAATACATAAAGCATTAACTCAGGTCAAACACTTCTGAGAACATTCTTTTTGTATTTTATCTAATGAGTTTTTTTTTAAGTGAGATGCCACGACACATTCAATCACTCACCTTGTGGAGAGAAATCCGACGCCGTCGTCATCGTCATGGTGGTTGTTGCGGTCGTGTGGAAAACCATGCGTGGAGACGAGAGTCAGGTTGTTGAACTTCAGGTGAGGGCTACAACGAGAGTGAGTGATTTATCCTTTAAACATTCAGGGCTGCAGAGAGGAATGTCTGCTGGGGGGGGGGGGATTCATTCAGAGAGCCCGGGTAAGGGGTCAGGAGTGTCAAGAGGAAAAGATGATGAACACTCTTTAGGCTCCAGGAAGGCGTGAGGTAAACATGAAGACTTAGATTCTTCTGCACAGACGCCTGGACTTTAAACTCTCTTTATGTTGAAGATAAAAGAATAGAAGCTCATTTAAAAAAAAGTCTCCAAAGACGAGAATCAGTGATTATCCTTGACTGTTGATTCAAGTGTTTTTTATTCTCCACACTGTTTAGCAGACAGTAACATAGCATGACAGATCCAGAGGAAGCTGAGTTCAAAAGGTCCCAACGAGAAAGTGGATTATAAAACAAAGGGGCTCCTGAGTTCACGCATGAAGATCCTCGAAGCCCTCGTACACAAGAGAGAGATTCTTACCCGTGTGGTGAATGATGTTTCATATCTATTGGATTTTTTTAAAAGGTTCTTCAGGGTTGTTTTTAGTCTCTTTGAGGGTTTTTTTTCCTATTAAGCCGTTTTCACATCTGCACTCCTGAAAATATCTAGATCACTAAATCTAGATCAGGACTGCTCCGGAGATTCTCCTGACCCCTCTGTTCACACATGCTGATTATATCCTGCTGCATTCTCACATCAGCTCACTCTGACTTTCTGCAGAATAAATACGAGGAGGCCGGAGGAGAAACATTCAGCTGTTTGTGTTCACACATGACGCTCAGACTGAATACTTCTGGAGACTTTCAGGAGATTTCTGCAGGTGTGAAAGCAGCTATATTTTGTGTCTCCTCTTTGAAAACATGTCTTTGTCTTTATTACTACTTTATGTGTTTCCCTGTTATTGTGTGTCTTTGTTTTGATTTTGCGTCTCTCTCTCTCTGGTCTTCTTTTTTTGTTTCACTACGTAGGAGTTGTTGGTTTTTATTGCAGCACTTTGAAGTTGTGTTGTAGTTCTGTTACCTCAGGGTCCTTTTGTGCATCTGTTTATTTTCCCACTCTTTGGAATCATTCCTTTCTCTTAATGGTCTGTCTTTTTGAGTAGTTCGCCTTTTTCTTTTTTTTTTTCATTGACTATCCGATGACTTTTTAACTCTGAAACTCTGTTTAACACAGTTCATCCTGTACATTCAGAATGTAAATATTGTTTTATCTTGTATATATCTTATTATAGTAGCACCTACTTGGTACTTATTGCTTATTTTACTGCTTATTTTATTATCTCTATTTTATTTTATCTCTACTGCTGTATTGTGTGAATTTCCCCCTAGGATTAATAAAGTATTTCTGATTAACAAATGTCAACACTTAAATCCGTCACAACTGTTCCCACCTTAAGAAAAACAAATTCACAGCTTGAAGGTCCATGCTGAAAAAAATGTAAAGATTTTCAAATCCAGTGAAGCACAAAAGAAAAGGATCTTCTCAGGTGGATGTTTTCAAACCTCCCCGTCTACAGATGTAATTGATGAGCATGAAGAAATCCTGAACCGGCCCCCCTCGGCCCTCTTGTGTGTTTACTGTCCACAATATACAACGTCTTTTGTGATGCAAATGAGCTCCCTTTGTTGCGGCCTGCGGGGACATTATGCAGCAGATAAGAGCAGCTCCAGCTCCTTGGAGCGGTGAATAGCAGAGTGTGTGTACACCTCGCAGTGACCGTCCTTATCAAAGCGACGCCTCTGATCGCCTCCTGCGCTGCTCTTATCTCAGCTTCCTGCTAAATTAACGCCCACCGGCACAGATCCACAAACAACCAGACATCAAGATCTGGTAAACTGACCGGATGATGGAGGAGGATGGAGGGGGGGTGGGAGTACTGTGTTATGTTACTCATGTCGTAGCAGCATTTAGCAATTAGGGGATTCACTGTGTGAGGGATGTGACAACCTGCAGAGCTCGGCCGGTTGTGAGATGCACAGGACAAATTCAGCAAAGAAATAAGAAGTTCAACTTTCACCTCATGGCTGCTGAATTCAACACAGACTGAATTTTCCTCACTGGAAGCAAAAACCTTTGAGGCATTTTAGTTCTAATATTTCACTCATAAAGAAAAGATATCTTCCCAAACAGTTTTTCAGAATATTAGATCAAAGCAGAGGTCACAGACGGATGTAAAGTGAATGATCTGGAGCGTTCATTACTGATCCTTGAGTTTTGACGTAAACATGTAAAATATGAATAACAACAGTCGAGCACCAGACAATGAGTGCAGTCAAACTTTTCCTTGTTAATCCGTGCCAGAAGGTTGGATTTGCAGCGCCGCACCGAGGCATTAAGGCCTCTTATTGGCGTCTGGATGAATCAGAAGTCCTGGATTTGCTGTGTTATCAGGCGGTGACAGACGGGCCGTGGGTGACCCTGCAGCCTGACCACGGCGAGCAGAGGGGCCGAGCCGCAGCAGAGCTCTTTATCTGTCTGACCCCGTCCCACACAGTAATGGAGTTTAGGGGGGGGGCTGCTGGACTGGAATCAATGAGCACATGGAAAGCTGTGTTGTGTTTGGGAAGGGGGGTGGACGTTTGGGCAGGGCTGATAAGGGGGGCCCCAGCAGGCCGACACTGACCCATCATTCACGCTCTCAATGCGTCGCCCGCCTCACCATTAGTCCAGCGGACACTAACTGCCTCATTAGTCAACTCATTAGTGACAGCAAACACAGATCGCCACAGCAGATCCCTGACGGGGGAGAAACAGTGGAGTGGCTAATTAAAGGGGGGGGCCCAGCGCTGGCCCCTGCTGAATGCCAGGCCTCGGACAGCTGCGTGCCCCCCGCCCCGCCATCATCATCACCGTGCCAGCCACTGCCAGTTTCAGCGAGCTGTGAGATCTCGCTCATATAAAAAACAACGGCGGGCAGCGGTTGCCTGGCAGCTATCGGCAGGTTTCTGAATCAGCAGCTCGGCGTGCTTCTTATTATCTGCCGGAGCGGTTAATCTCACAAAGAGAGGACGGAGGCAAAACATGTAAGACGTCCGACCCGCAGTCAAGTGACATTTGCAGAGATGTGGATTCCTGGAATAAAAGGCGATAAAGGAATGAAAGAGGAGCTTCAGTGTGAGGCGCTGCTCTCCTCGGGTTCAGGGTTTCTGTGGAATCTGGAGTATTTCTCGAAGAGCAAAATCATTTTAATGCATGTTATTATAACTAGAACTTTGAGTTAAACGTCTGTTTGCTGTCTGTGTTTAATGTGCAGACACTTGTGGGTTTCAGACTTTTCAAGAGGTAGACAGACTG